>NC_022023.1:20788987-20810099 GCF_000317375.1 Microtus ochrogaster
CCTTCTCCTTCCTTCCTTCCTTCCTTCCTTCCTTCCTTCCTTCCTTCCTTCCTTCCTTCCTTCCTTCCTTCTGTCCTTCCCTTCCTTTCTCTTCTTTCCTTCCTTCTTTCTTTCCTTTCTTTCTGACATACTCCACTTATCAATTTCCACTTGCTGCTCACCCACCACAGGTAATTGTGCATACATCTGCTTTGAATGTACATCCATTCAAAGATATAAACATGAACATACTATTGTCATCTCTAATTTTTTTATAGTGGCCTGCCATTGCTGTCAAAATAAAACTCAAGTCTTTCCCCAGGATCTTCCCTATTAGTTAGCTTTCCATCACTATGACAAAACATCCGAGACAACCAGGTTGTAAAACGAAGAAAGGATTCATTTTGGCTCACAGTTTTGTGGGTTTTAGCACACAATAAAATACCTCACTGATTTGGTGACTGTGATGACAGCATCTCATGGTGGAACTCACTGTAAATTAAAGCTGCTTACTTTGTTTCCAGAAAGTGCAAGAGGAAAGAAAAGGATTCTTCTGGGCACCACAATCCTTAAGAGCGCACTGTCAATGACCCATAGGCCTGTCACAGGACCCTACCTTGTGAGAGGTTCCATTACCTCCTCACAATATCACCCACATGTTTAGTGTATGAAATGGGTCTGGGGAGCCAATAACCATTCAACCCACAGCATCTGGTGACTACCTTCTCCAATCTTACCACCTATGTTCAGGTCTCAGTTCAGATAAACTTGATTTCCTCAGCCTCTTAGCTCCCTAATTATTCGTAGGATGTAGACTATTTCTAGTTTTCATTAATTGGATGAGTGTTTAATGAGTGGGTGGATGGTTAAATCCCAGGGAATATTAACAAAGCAGGAAAAATCATACTAGAGTGTGTCTGAAACCTGTTTTCTGTTCATTGTATTCTACTTACCTATGTGGCTCTTCTAAGGGGTCAAACTGAGGGTTCAGGGTTTGTGCATGCTGAGCACATGTTATACCCACTGAGCTCTGTCTCCAGGGTCTCACCATTGTTATGTTGGATTTTTCCAGTAACTAATCATAAATGCTTCTTTTAGGCCCCCTAGGTGTTCGCCGCATGTTTCCTTGGCGGGAAGTGTTTGTGTAGTTGTCCTGCTTTTTACCTGGGTTGTTCTCCTGTTGATGATGCTTTTGCTTATTTTGTTTCAGTTTTTGGGTTTTGAGGCAAAGCCTTACGCAGGCTCGCTTCTACCTCAACATCCCTGTGGCATCCCCAGGGAACTACGGTTATAGACTGTCCCACCATGTCTGTCTATGTTGACTTTGAAGAGATCTTTTCTCTCAGTCGCTGGGCTCTCTTTTCTTTCATTTCCGTTTTTCCTTCCAGAGCAAGGGTGGGGGATGAGGTCTCAGGGTGCAGCCTCCAACTCAGTATGGAGCCCCACAATAGCCTCAAGCTGGCTGTCTTCCTGCTTTTGACCTCCTGAGTGCTGAGACTGTAACTACATGTTACTAGGACCAGGATTGGTCGGTATTCCTTTTCTTCATGGTGTCTTCAAAGATCAAAACTTTAAAGTTGCTGATGAAGTTGGAGTTAAAAGGTTTTGTCCCTTATCAGGTTTGTTTATTTTTTACTAATATTTTTTCATATAATATATTTTGATCTTGTTTTTCTCTGTTCCCCCACTCCCACCCAGGTTCTCCCTATCTATCTCCCCACCCAACATTATCCTTTATCTCTTTTCAAAGTACAAACAAAGAAACAAAAAAAAAATAAATAAACAAAAGATCAATAAGATGAAAATGCTCAAACAAAGCAAACATAACACAGACTCCATAAAAATATTTTCTTTGTGCTGGCCAACTTCTCCTAGGCATGGGGTCTGCCCTGGAGTGCAGTTGCCCTGAAGTAAGGCTCCACTGGAGAAACTTAATTTTCCCTTTGCCATCGAGTATCTAATGGTTTCCAACCCTAAATTTTACTGAGCACCTTATAATTTGGAGGCACACAGCTCTCTTGATCTTTTCCTCGCTGCAGGTCTCATGTTCAGCCATTCGGGAGGTTGAACTGTGATGATCACGGTATTACATACAAAACGGGGGACAGTTTTATTGTTCTACTCTGACTCTAAGTAGCAGTTTAAAACTTTTGTCTCCTCAGTGACTATGCTCATCTTAATATTTTAAAATATATTTTTGGGAATATAATATATTTCCATCATTTCCCATTTTACTTTACTCCTTCCAAAGCCTTCCATGTACTGCCCCCACTCAACTCTTTCAAACTCATGGCCCTTTTCTTTAATGCCAACACACACACACACACACACACACCACACACATACACACACCACACATATCACACACACCACACATACCACCCCCCACACCACGGCATACCCCACACATACCACACACACACATCACGGCACACCCCACACATACCACCCCCCCACACCACGGCACACCCCACACATAACACCCCCCCACACCACGGCACACCCCCCACACACCACACACACACACACACACACCCCACACATATACCATACACACCACACACACCACGGATACACATACACACATGCCCCATACATATCACACACATATACACACACCCCACAATATCACACACACACACATACCACACACATCACACATACCACACACATCACACATATCACACACACATATACACACACACCACACACACATACCCCACACATACCACACACAAATACACACATCCCACACACACCACACACATATACACACATACCACACACATATACACACAACCCACAATACCACACACACACATACCACACCCCCCACATACCACACACACACATATACACACACACCCCACACACACCCCATACATACCACACACACCACACACATACACACACCCCCCATACATACCACACACACATATATACACATACCACACACATATACACACAGCCCACAATACCACACACACACATACCACACATACAAACACACACATACCACACACATACCAATATAACACACACATATACAATCACACTTCTAAAAATGTAAACACAGTTTTCTCAGTTCATGTAGTGTTATTTGTATGTCTATATGTTCAAACCTTACCGTTTGGTATATGATAACTAATTGGTGTGCTCTTTCTTCCCCGAGGAAGATTATTTCTGCTGCTTTTAGAATTCCTTCGTGGCCTGCAGGTCTCTGTCTCGGGTGGAGGCCTCCCGAGCTTCCTCCCTTCCATGTTAGAGTGCTTGTTTGTGTCATCCTTATTCAGGTCATGTTTAGGGGGCCATGTTCATGAAACTTCATAACCTAAATATTTTTAAATTATGTTTTTTTATATCATGATAGTATTCAGCAGTTTTCTTAGATCATTGTTTGCTTGGGATTTTCAATCCCTTTTGAACACTTGGTTCCCCTTGAAAATGGTCTGGGTTTGCTTAGATCACAGGGACTATAGAGAAGTAGGGTTACAAAAGCAAAGGGGTCAGCATATTGAGACAAGCAGTGAGCACAACTGCTTTAGTTATTGTGGCTACCAGACCGACTGTGAAACAACAGCCATGGTTCAGAGGGGGGAAAGAAACTATTCTTAGACCAGCAAACTCTGGGAGTTTTCCTACTCCTAAATGATTTAAAAGTTAATTGTGGGAAGTGATAATAGGTATGTATTCGATAATTATACTTCAATGTGAAATCAATCAGACAATTACAGGGGAGGATAGGGAGGAACTGAGACTTCATTTTAATAAAAACCATATTAGAAAGAAAGTAAAATGGTGTTATTAAACGGTAGCATTGTAATTGGCATAAATGTACATTACAAGTTCTGGGATAGCACTCATTTTCAAACGTGTAGTTTTTGTGCTAAAAGAAGAGCAAAAGTAGAATCGCAAAAACTCCAATAAAACCAAAGAGAGCAGGAAATTAAGAGAGTTAACAACTGAATGCAAGGAACAGAAAGTCACACAAGGGGGGGGGGAGGTGTTTGCAAGAATATCAATGGCTGTTTTCAAAGCTAGTGGGACGCGAGAGATCACTCAGTGTGTAAAGAGCTTGTACCATCTCGAGGACCTGAGTTCAGATTTCCGGAACACATGCAGAGCTAGATGCTGTAGGCAGGCCTCCAGCCCAGGCACTCCATGGAGAGATGTGAGGTGGAAGCAGAAATAGCCTCACAAGCTTGCCAGCTAACTACTAGCCTGGTATAATTACTAGCATGTGTATTGGTGAACAAGAGACCCTGTCTAAACAAGGTGGAAGACAAGGAACAATATTTGAGGCTGTCCTCTGACCCCTACTCCCGCCACACACACAATACACATATACATCACTCACACAGAGATAAAAAATAAATTATCAAATATATTTATTAGACAGATTTTCACAGTGAATTGAAAAGCAAAAATTAACTATATGTTATCTACAAGAAACTTGACATCGTAATGAAGATCCAGATCACTGGTATTAGGTTAAAATTAAAGAGAAAAGTACATCTGATATATCATGCTAACATGAGTCAAAATAAAGCCACAGAGGCCATATTAAAGCTCAGAAAATGTGAATTTCAGAATCAAGAAAGTTATTGGTGGTAAAGAGGACATGGCATTGAGATAAAGGGGCTAAGTCTCTACGGTTGCAAAATAATCCTAAATATGGATGTGCCGCTGGAGCTTCTAAATGTGTCCAGCTAACACTGTGAGGAGAAATTCATGATTATAATTGAAGACCTAAACATTCCTATCTCAAAAGATGATGTAAGAAGCAAGCAGAAAATCGATAAGGATAAAGTTAACCTGAGCTGAACTATCAGTCATCTTCATGAAATTGCCTTCCACAGGCTATTTCATCTACAGACAAGATATACATTCTTTTCTTGCACACTCTTATAGCACACCCATTCCACAGAAAACATACGATAGTGTTCTTTAAAAATAGGAATATTACAAAATTCTCAGATAAGAACATATTAGAGTAGAACTCAATAGCAAACTATCACTCAGCATCAGGAAATGGCAAATGGATGAAGCTCAACAGAAGAAATAAAAGACACACAGCCACACAGTTTTAGGAGAATGTGAGAAAACATCATAATAGACTGCATGCTTCCCATGACAAACGCTAGAGTGGGTAGCAGAAGTGACAAAAGAAAGCAGTGTTTTTATAGCTCAGACTGTAAACCAAATGTCTCTGCCTCCACCTTGACAAGGCTGGCATAAGCTAATGGCTAAGACCCAAAGGACTGGCCAGACCAATTTCTGCAATAAAGACAAAGCAGAGAGGTAGCATTCATTACTACGGGCAAGTGAAATGACATGGTTGCTTATTAAGATAGTCTCAGTTTGATAAGCATAATCTAGGGCCTTGTTCCTTCATACTCATCCAATCGGTATGAAAACCAATGCTCGCACGGCAACTTCTTTACCAATATTTATGGCAGCATTATTTATAACCCTCCCCAAACTGGGATCACAAGAATTTGTCTTTGACAAAGGAATGAATATCCAAACTGATTAATGTAGTAATATGAGCGGCGGGGCTGCGTCCCCAGCACCCTGGCCGCCTGGCTAGCTTATACCCCGAAATAATTACACGGACACTGTATTCTTTTAAACACTGCTTGGCCCATTATATCTAGCCTCTTCTCAGCTAACTCTTGCACCTGGACTAGCCCATTTCCAATCATGTGTGTAGCACCCCAAGGTGCGCTTACTGGGAAGATTTTAGCCTACGTCCATCCTGGGTCGGAGCTTCATCGCGTGTGCCTTAGAGAGCAGAACTCTCCCGTGCAGAGCTGTTGAGTCTGAGCTCACTTCCTCTTCCTCCCAGCATTCTGTTCTGTTTACTCCTCCCACCTATGTTTTAACCTATGAGGCCAAGCAGTTTCTTTATTACTTAACCAATGACCTTCCTCCATCAGATTAACATTATTAGAATGGAATATAATTCATCAGTGAAAGAAACACATTCTCAATTCCAAAAGGGCCACGTGAGAAGAATGAAATGCCCATTTACAAGTGGAAGATGTCAATATGGAAATCTCTGCAGTAGATGATACAGCTACTTGGCTATTTGGAGAACACAGACTCTCTGTGACTTTTACAAGGTTGGTGGTTTGAGAAGTTCAGCAGAATAAGGCAGAATGGCGAATGAATGAAACAGGGTTTTGTTGGGTTAGGAAATAAAACATTCTATGGATGGTCCCAAACTATAGACTTCTAGAGGACAAGGGTGAGCCTTTATGTACACAAGTCAAAGACAACGCACCAAGTGACAAGAGTCCAACTGAACTACAAGCACAAACGGTGACATCCCTCTAATGCTTGCCACTTGGGGTCACGCACGAGAAAGTGCAGATTAAGCAAAACCAGAAATGAGTGGAGCCATTAAGACAAAAGGCAAATAAAACTCCAAGTTTATAAAAGAAATTCATATGAGTATGCACTAACAACTTTGATACCAGTACACAAAAGTCCTCGGATTAAACAATAAGCCTGTCAGTAATGGGTGATGACACTTTCTATGACTGTGCCACCTTCTAGAAGGAAGGGTTTATTAGGGCTTATGGTTCCAAGGGTTAGGAGTCAACCACTATCATAGCAAGTAAGTCTTGCTGCATGCAGGCTAGGAACCTGGAGCAGCAAGCTGGAGTTCCCATCTTTAACTACAGTAGGAAGCAGAGAGCAAGCTGGGAATGAATGGTGTGTGCCTTTTAAATCTCAAGGCCAACCTCCAATAATGCCTGGAAATAGAGGGTCATGTGAGAAAAGCATGCTATTAAATCCTACACATTCCATATGACAAAATTTGTGAAAACATAGGCAACAAAATAGAGCGGTATTTGTTATAGACCAAATGATAAAAAAAATCTGTAGCTCAACTCTGGAAAGGATTGCATAAATAAATGGCTAATAATAGATGAATATTATATAGAATGAGTATAGCAGACTTCCCACTCCTTAAGTGGACTTTACACACAGTTACTTTGACAAATAGCCCTGTGTAGAAAGTGTGAGAAAGAAGTGGCTCCACAGTGCAGAAATCTGATGGACGCTCCCTCTACGTGACATCAGCATCAATGATAGTATGTTACCACGAGGGTAGGCACCCTTAACCCAGTGCGGTTACTTCTGCGTCTTTCTCTAAGTCATCCATGAACTAGGTCCTTACCTTGTGACAATGCTTTATCCACTGAGCCATCTTCTTAGCTGTCCTTGTGTCTTCTTGTTTTCAAGAGTTCCCAGGTCGTTTTTTTTCTCTTTCCAAGTTTTATTCATTTATTTTTTTTAATTTGTTTGTTTAGTATGGTTTCTTTATGTGACTCTACTGGTTTGAACAACCCCCCCCCACTCCATTTCACGAGCGCTGAAATTATAGAGGTGTGGCCTCAATGCCCACGATTCTGCAACATGCCATTGGAGGGCTAGACAGGTTGGTTACTTTGGGGCATTGTGGGCACATTAACAGGATGATTGTTTGGAAAGCTAACCAAGCACGGTGGTGAATCACCGTACTTCTTGTCATGTGGCTTCCCTCATTTGTAAGGTTAACAAGAATCAAAAGATTTCTGGGCTTCCTTTCTTCCTGTCCGGCTCTACGTTGGTAGCGTGTGGATTCCTTGCTGTAATACAGTTGCCTTTTTCCCCCTGGTAAGAGTCTGTGAGTAAGACTTCTGTTGTGGATTTTGGTTTTCCATCCGGGGAAGAGTGTCTTTTTTGGCTTGGGGTAGAGTTAGAGACTTCGAATATTCTTTCCAGAGATGTTTTCCTTTTGGGTTTAGAGTGCTGGCCTGCTGTCTCACCGCCCACCAGGAAGGAAAGAAAAGGGCCGATGATAATTGGTCAGTTTGGTAACATACCGCAGAGACGAGAAAGACAAGTTAGAGGGAATGGCCATTCTTTAATGACCTTGCCCTCGCCGAGAAAAGCTGCTGAGATGTGGAAACACGGCTCGGTCTGGGCACCCGGGCACTCTACCTGAACCAACAGCCGTTCGTGAGACTTTCCACATTAAACTCGCAGTTCCTGGAATGTGTAAAGTTCATGGCAGCCCTGAAAGCCCCAGCAGAGGTGACAACACGCATTCTTCTGGGTCTGACACAGAGTCGCTAAGAACAGGAGGGTTGACCGTGGCTGCAGAGGGCATGGTTGCACAGCTGCCTTTCTACTGCATGCCAGACCCTCCACACAAGAAGGATTCCTGCATGGGGGCTTTGTGTACTTCAGTCCTAATCCTTCTTCAAATCCAGCAGCATTAGTGCTTTGTAGAGGGGAAACTGAGGCCTAAGGCACAATAAATAACTCATCTAGTTCAGTTCCGTCTAAGGTACTAATCTGGCCACTGCCACCTACCTAGCATGCTCACCTCTGCTAAATCCCACCTCGCTCTCCAAGGGCCTCCACAATGCTTCTTTGGCCGTACAGAAAATACAAATGATTCCCTTTTCTATAATTGTTTTCCTGTGCACATCACATAGAGTGGTAGCCTCATGTTCACAAAATTCCCCTTTTACAAGTCAGTAAATGTCTGCAGAATGGGGACAGTACTTCCCTGAACTCCGAGGCCTCGGTACCTGGAAAATGCTAGGCACCCAGAAAATGTTTGTTCAACCAAAGTCATAGAATTCACTGGGTTCTGTTGGGAGCAGTGAGACCCCCAGATCCTGAATTTCTTGAAATCCCCTGATCTGAGTGCCTACAGCTGCTCTGAGCATGAGACCTTCAGGAGTTCCTGATAACAGGAGAGTGGTTTCTGGTGGGTTTGGCTGGGGCGTGGCTATCTCTATATAATCTGCCCCTGAACACAATAAAGGGGGCATTCTTGGGGAATTCAAGGATGACCTGTGTCACTGTCTCTCTGTCTGTGTGTGTCTGTGTATTTTAACCTCCAGCCCCTTTCCCAAAGTTCGGTAACTGGGTGCCAGCGCACAGAGCACAGACACGGGGGCACTGTGCGCGGCATTTGGTGGTTTCCACCGATATATTGGCAGGGTTCCCAGCCAGAATGAAACCCAGACCTCTTGACACATGGCCGGAATGACTTCAGTGCCGCATTATGATTTTCGTCTAATCCCATCCAATGTGCAGATTATTTTCCACATAAAACCCCCTTTGTTTCCTTACCCCAAGCCCTGCACGGGGCTTCTGCGAGAAGAGGGAAGATCTTCATTGTAGTTGTTAATACAAATACTTGTACTTGCTGTGGGCCTACTGGGTGCCAGTTGTAGGGTCACAAGGTGCCAAAGCCCTCTTGTGGGAACTCCCCCGTTGAGTCCTGAAGGTCTACAATATGATTGGTGCCATTACCTCTGTTTAATATGAGAAACTGATGGGGTATGCCAGCTGCTGGGCTAAGTTCTTTCTGCTAGCATGGAGGCTTGTGTTGCTTAGTTTTAGGTGGACCCCCTGTATGGTCAACCCTTGGGGTTGGGATAGATAGAAAGCAAGGAAACTTGGGAAAGTTTTCTCTTCGACTTTTTTTTTTTTTGGAAGTGGGCTGCTTGTACCAGTTTTAGCGGTCCAGAGGCAGACACAATGTAAGCCACTCACTCCCTTTTATCCCCACAATCATCTACTCAGAGCTTTGAAACAGGTTTCTGAGTACTTCCAGCATTTCATCTTTCCCTGCTTTGGTTTCTTACAAGGTCGTGTGGAGGGTACAGCTGAGAACATTCCAGAGGGATTATGCTCCGGCTGCAGCAACCTGAAAAAGCAATTGATAAAGGCTTAGCTGCATACTGAGGCCTCCGGCATGCGGGACAATCACACAGAGAGAGCCTCACAAGGCTGCGAGACCCGTCCCACCTTATAGGCCCCCTCCCCGATAGACTGAATCCTTACTGGAGATTAAAATGTAATGACACAATGAACTGAGACAAGCAATCATCAGAAACTGCTCTTTGTGGCATTATAGGATATATGGTATTATGCGCAAACATGGAAGGGGGATTTCAGATCTATCAGTGGGCTTCTATTTATGTGCGTCTTAAAATCTTTATAGATTCACTAAGGGAGGGGCTTTGTAGCCTGGAGTCTGCGGGAGAGCTGGAGAAAATGGAAGCTGCATTTCAGTTTGGGAGGAGAAAATTGTGAGGATCCCATGGAAATCAACCCCAGCCAGTGGAAGGAAGATGGTAGGCACGAGGGCTGTGAGCTCAGCAGCACAATGTCATTGCTGAGGACTTTGTGCAGACTGTTCCCGCCACAAATGTTTATCAGCGTGTGTGTGAAGTCACATCTGTGGTACTGGAACTCAGTCATGGAAAGACAAACCAAACCAAACCAAAACCCACTACCATAACACACAAGGCTTATGTGGTCATGGATATGTTACTTCGTTATAGCCACAATTTCAGTGTTTTTGTCCATCTGAGTGACAGCGAATATGGCTGTGTAATTCGATGCTAAGACAGACACAGAACGCTTTTCATAGGATTTGTTTGCAATGCGAGGGGTGAAGAATTGTGAAGTTTAACCATAACACGGGACTAGCTCCGTCAGGAACATTATCCTTTCAACTGTTGCTTTCTGAGTAGGTATAACAGCTGTATGACAGTGGGGAAATGGAAATATTTACAGGAACTGGTAGAGGGTGGCTGTGAAGAATAAGGCTAGGGTAGTGGGGTGCAGAGTTCATGTTGCCCCAAACCTTCTTCCCAAATTGTAGATGCTTCCTTGAGCTGCTGGAGAACCAGTCTAGACAGCAGGATAAGGGCTTCTGGCAAAGGATGATAATTCTGGCAGCCAGTGAGGGGCCTCAGCCATTAGCAACGTCTTCCTTAAAATCCCAAAGACACAGTTTTCATCTGCTTGGCATGGGTGATGTCACTTGGAAGCTTTATTTTCCTACGTCATCTCTGCCCCGACAGAGCCAGCGACATGAGTGCAGAAACGGATCTCTCTGGTTCATGGCTGGCTGCTTCCTTCGCTGTAAACAATGCCTGGGTGGAAGGGCTGCAAGAAATACCCTGTGTGTCTCTCTTCATGTGTGCGTCTGTATACAGCGACATGAATACACACAAACATGTGATCATGAGTGTGTATATACATAAACATGGACCTAGGTATGCATTTATATGTATCTATGTACATGTGTATCCACAAACATGTACACATGTGTACAAGTGTGTATATATATGTATGTATGTATATATATTTGCCTAGGCAACTTTCACATTGGAAAGTTTAATGAGAAAGGTATATACCGAAAACTTTGAACAAGTAATTCAGTCCTTGGAGATAGCTCAATGGGCAAATTGCCTGTTATGTGAACATGAGGGTCTGTATCCAAACTTCTCTCACCTACATAAAATTTGGATGTGGTCACGTGTGCTTGTAACCGCATTGCTGGGAGATGGAGCCTCAGCGTTCACTTGGCCAACTCATTCATTCTGCTGAAACAATGAGTTCCAGCCGGGTTCAGATAGAGATCCTGTCTCAATAAAATAAAGAATAAGGTGGAGAATAATTAAAAAAAAAACATCTACTGTTGATTTCTGACCCCCTCATATTCATGGGCAGGCATGAGCAACCACGCAGGTACACACACACACACACACACACACACACACACACACACACACACACCATACACAGAAGAAAGTAAGCTCAGAGCTTCCTTTACAGCCTATCCTAATAGAGTTGAGATGGATTTTGTAGCATACCGTACCTTCTCACCTGTGAAATTTGCATTAGAAGAGGGCAGAGACGCAGTAGGCGTAGAATGTACAGGGCATTGTAAGCAGCGTGGTCACGGGACTGGCTGTCAGCTGTTGCACCAGCCGCTTCTCCCCACACAGAACAATGCCACCGTTTCCTGGGGCTCAGGATGAGGCGAGGTGAGGATGGCTTGGTGGTGCATACAGATCCAGGTCCACTTTTTATCCCTTGCTTTTTCAGGGCTGAGTCAAGGGTGCCTGTGACCCTGGCTCCCAGACTATCATTTGGCCAGTCTTTGGGTTCCTAGTAGCTGGATTGTAAACCATGTGCTCTCAATGTCTATGCCCTTTTCCTCACCCAACTGGGAAGAAGTTGCCTGAGAATGAAGCCGATTTAAAGGAATCATAACTAAGGACTGATGAATACAGAGCCATCTCATGGCATGGGTCCATTCAGCCAGAGCTAGCACCGGAAGCCACACTCCTGCCCTTCTGTTGAAAGTTTAAGAAGGATTACACTCACTTATACAGTAAAGAGTGCTGAAGACACTCTTTCACATGCATACATGTTGGAAGAAAAGCTCAGAGGCTGACCTTGCCCAATAATTACAATAGCCATGTGTTCTCCTCCCAGATTTCGCTTTCCAGAAACACATTATCCGGCCAGGTGTTCTGAAGTTGCCTTTGCGGAATACAGACGTAGTAAACACCTTTCTCTCAAAGAGCCCCTGTTGTGTCTTTCCCTGTGGACTAGGAGTATAATTGAGGGTGGATACGAGAGCCACTTTCAGAGGTGTTGTTCTGATTAGGTGACAACCTCGCCCAACCTGGACAATAACCTTGCATAGCTTTTGATCCCACCTTGTCTGTTTTTATTTAAAGTCGACATTATTAGGTTATTGACTGCATTGGTTAGCTTATGTGACCATTGAAAAAATATCATAACTTAGGGACTTTAAACAATTTAGTGATTTATTACCGGATGCTAAAAGTCCAAGAGCAAGGTCATAGTTCTCGGTAAAGGCCTTCTTCTTTTGGATTACAGATGTGTTGCTAGGCCCTAGTGTGGTCCTCCTTAATGGAGCACACAGAGAGCCTTTCTTTTACCCTAATTACTTCCCAAAGACAGCATCCCCACATAATATCCTACTGATGGCTCATACATCACCATTATTTTGGAGAGATGTATACATTTAGTCCATAACGATGACACTGAGAAAATCCTTCTTTGGAAAGGGGAGCACTTGAATGTTTGCAATTCATCTAAAAAGACAAAAACTTGGCCTCTTTCTATATATAATGTATAGAATTCTGACTCTTGATATATTAATAGGCCTGTGACCTATAGGCCAGCCCTTGTACTATTGACATTTCTGAGGCTGTCCTGGAAGGTTCCCCAGACTCTGAGAATTTCTGTTTTAATTCAGCACAGTTTTATTTGCCTCACAAAATGTCACCTTGCTGTCTGTTTTAATTTGTTGCTGCACAGTCTGGTTGTTCAGAACGATTTTCAAGGGCCCATGAAAAGCTAGGAAGGAAAATGGCCTATAAATGTGGGCGCTTCCCTTGTCCTTCTGGGGCTTGTTTCACTTCCAAAAGGATGAGCATTTTCATGTGTGAATGTGTACGTGCGTGCGTGCATGCGTGCATGCATGCCTGTGCGTGTGTGCGTGACATTTCTTTCAGCACGTGCACTTAGCATTGTTCTGCCATCACTGGCCTCAGGTGGGGAGTGCAGCAGCCCAGAGTGAGCGCATTCACCTTCACTGCTACCCATGGGACTGATACCGATTTACCAGCACATTTGGGGAAGAGAAAAGTGGAGGGGACACATTGTTGTGACACACCTCATTTGCTCGGAAGCGTGAGTAATGCTGATCTGGGAGAGTGGTGACCCTAGGAACTAACTTCCATGGGTGTCAGATGAATTGTGAGCTCTACAGTGCGATGGGGAAATCAACACATTTGGGGATGGGACTGTTAATTAGCAGAATGATCCAGCTGAGAAGAGAGAATAAAAGCAACTCAGCCTGTTGAAGAACACTGCTAACTCAGTTCCTGGCAGTGCTGGGGGTGACCTGAGTCCACATGGTTTTGATGGTTTTTATTTCTTGTTTTGGCAACTACTTGAGGTTCTAGTTCTGAGGTTAAAAGGCTGTCGGTAGGCAGTGCTCCATGCGATTTCCATTCTCTTCTAGGGATGTTCTTTTAGAGAGCTTGGCTGTAGAGTTCATAGCCTCATCCCAAATTTCCTAGACAAAGGAGGTAGACATCAGTGACAGGAATAAAAGCAGACTGGGGTGGAGGGTTAAGCGCAGTGTTGTGGAATATTAACAGGGGTTACATTTGTTTATTTCGTAGAGCATCTGTTTTAATGATGCAAGGATGTGTTGCATGCTGTTATGTTGCATTTTTTAAGTAGGTGTAGCTGTGCTACTTTGATTGCCTAAAACACCTGATTGGCCTAATAAAGAGATGAATGATCAATAGCAAAGCCAGAGAAAGGATAGGCTGTGTTGGCAGGCCGAGAGAATAAATAGGAGGAGAAATCTGGGAAGAAAAGATTAAGGAACAAGAAAAAGTGTTTAAGTATTTTGTTATGCTTCTTATACTCAAAATATTTCAGCATTGCAAAGGAGCAAGTGTGTCAAACAATCTGAAGTCTTGACTCTTGTCTAATTGAGTTATAATCATCCATCCATCCATCCATCTATCCATCCGTCCATCCATCCATTAACATCTATGTTTTGAAGGCCCACTGTGTGGGAAACACAAGTTTAAATTAAGGGGTCAGTAGGCTTCTTTATGCTTCATAGAGAATCCCTAATCAAGGAATTTGTGGATTGATGAGATTAAGCCTGGGTTAGAAAACAAACCAAGGAGTCTAGCATTCAGAGGCGAGGATGCTGTACGTGACAAGAGATGCACTATCAGAAATCTCTTAATTGTCCAAACAAGAAATGGCCACTTTTGATGTTCTTGTATACAGACTTTTTCTTAGAATCCTATTGTTGGTATACGCTATTGCCAAGGAAGCCAGGCTATAGAAGCTTCCAGCACACAGTTCAGAAGATTACAGGTATGATAATGAATGCCTGGGGTGTTCAACGGCCTCCTCCCTCTATTGTGTCTTCACTTCCGGAGAAATTGTGAGTAATTCACTAGTGTTAGCCACCACTTTATCCTTCTCTGGAAGTGGTTAGGAGCAGTTCGATGCTAACACGATGCTGTAAGACATAAAGATAGCATCTGGAGGGACCCACGCAGGCACTGGAAGAGTTAAAAGACATTGAGATGGAAATCTCACTCTTTGTAACTTCTGGCTGTGTTTTTAAGACAGCAAAGAAAGGGAAAGCTAGCCCAATGTTAGAGTTCAGGGCAGGGGTGAATTGACAAAGTCAGCCAGAACCTTCCCGCCCATGGGTCTTTCTCAGTTTAATGTTTTCATCAAGATGAAAATCCATCCCGCTGGATGGGCAGGTGAGGCAACCTCTTCTCACAACGGCCTTCTTTCTTTGAGGCATTTGAGTGGAGCCATTCAGGTGCACGAAGTATGCATACGCAAGTGGGTAGGATTTCAAGTTTCGGCCACCGGTCGACGGTAATCCCTCCCGGTAGGTATTTAGTTAAGTCGCCAACGCCAGACAGCGTTTACCATCTGGGCCAGTGAGGACCAGTATGAAATGAGTTTTAGGGTGAAGAGGAACGGCATAAATGGCAAGAGGGCCGCTGGATGACTCAGCAACACCTTCTGATAACAAGAAGGCTATTTTTCAAAAATTCTCTCCAAAGACCAAGTGACTCCGATTACAGATATCAGATGCTGTAACTGAATCACAGTCCCTAACTGAACTTGCGATTGCAGTGTCCTATGGTAGCTGGCTTGCCAGTCAGGGCAGGTATCGCCCTGCAGACAGGGCCACCTGGGAAGGAGTCTCACAAAGGCTCGGTGTGCGGGATCTGAGTTGACTTGCACTGGAGTCTGCCGTGTAAACAATAGCCAGAATCTGTTTCATGCCAGAAAGACAGGGTGTGTTTAGAATTCCCTCTCTTCTTTTCGTTCAGGGAGGTGATCTTAAAACAATAGTTGTATACAAGGCTCTGCCAGGTGGAGAACATCAGAGATACATGCAGATATCCCGTGGGCTAAGGACCTGATTCTCAGTGAGTTTAGAAGCTGGTAGGAGAAATAAAGAGCCTGAACCCAGAGCGGGTGTCTCTCAAAAAGAAGCTGGTAAATTCATCCTTCTGTGATCACAGGACCCTAAAGATTTAAAGTTCGGGAGACCTGGAAAGTTCCATGAACTCCATGAGATGGAGTTTTTACTTTATAAGATTATGAGGACTTGACCATGAAGAGAGAGGACAGGGTAAATTACAGTGAAAGCAGACAAGAGAGCACTGGTGTGATAGGGCAGAGTCTAAAACTGAACTTTCTAGAATGATGAACTGCTTCTGGACAGCAGCAGGAGATAGAAGGATTAGCCAGGGCCATGCTGTGAGTTTGTTCATGTGGAAGGTTCCATTCTGTTCCTAACCAGTAACTACTGTGTATTTTGAGCAGAATGTTAGGAAGTGAATTTACAGTTGCATGAATGGTACATTGACAGACATCAGCTATTGTTAGGTCTCAAACCTGGGACAAATGGCTGAGATGCTGTATCACAGCTGACTCTGGTCACCAGGTTCTCCCAGTTTCCCTCAGTTCATAAGTGTTACATGGCCATCTTGGCTGGCATACCCTGCCAGGAATCCTGAACTCTTAAGGCTGAGTTACCCCTTTCCTCAACTCGATTGACCCCTGTATAGCTCAACCATCTTGGATATGCCAGTTTCTTGGCAACGGCAGCCTCTTGACCAGTCTTTTGGCCCAGACACCTTTGTGTTAATGGCCTTTCCTTTCTTTTCACATGGTCAGGTTCATTCTAGACTCTTCCAGATGCCGCTGGCTGTGTCTTCCGTTTTACTTGCAATAAACCTTCTTCTCTGTCATACCTAGGAGCAGTCATGTCCTCCTTTTATTTCTGTTTCTCATTCACCTAGGGTGAAAGGATTAGAGTCTTGGAATGCAGATGTGAACCACATTGGGTCCTCATCTAGAGGAGTCCATAAATATCAAGAAAAGCATACAGAAAGGCTCATTACCCATGGCACAGGCTTTTAGAACATACGAAAAGAAAGGGCAAGTGGGACCATTACAGGCCAGGTTGTGTGGGATTTTGCCTAGAACTCAGCAAGGAATGTGGAAATGGATTAAAGGAAAATTCCTAGGAATGGCCGTCTTGGTAAAAAGGCAGATGTCAGCTTGGAAAAATTTGAGGAGGGTTTCAAATCTGTTAGAGGAAAGATGAGCAGGCCAGGTACAGAAACTGCTGAGAAGATCCGCAAGAAGGGGAGAGTTAGAGCATCCTGGGACATAGGGTATGAGGGAGAAGGATCAAGGAAGGGATGAACACAGGAAAATGTGACAAATATGGGGACGGAGGCGAGAGAGGTCAGGAGAGGGGTGGTCCGGGCAGAGTAATGGATGATACTGGCATGGAGCATACGTTACTGGCAGCTGCTACAGCCCTGTACCTTTCTAGGCTCCTAGGCTACCATGCAATGATGGCAGGGAAGTTTCTGTTCTCACGAATTTCTCTACCACACTGCAGAGAACAGTCTGAGCTGTACAGGTCCACTGTACAGGACCACAGATGTGCTTTGTGTTTCCCATCTCCAGCCTACCTGTGCTTGCTTTGACATCCTTTCTTGTTGGTCCTCTAGTTTCCTCTGAGAAAAGCTCTGTGCACATGCATCTCATCCCTCTCCATCCTACCCACACTTCCCTTTCTATTCTGCGCCTACGCACTCCCTCCCTATCTTATCCCATATTATCCCATCATTCTTCACCTTCCCATCTTCAGCCTCCATCCAGTTTCTGACTTCCAGAGCACTCTACCATAGCTGCCTCACTCACTGGGCTTCTCTAATATGTCCTATACGAATCCTGTACCTCTCTAAGCAATGCATCATGTATGATGAGTACAGCTTTGGTCATGCAGCGTCTTTCTT
The DNA here is from genome assembly GCF_000317375.1 of Microtus ochrogaster. Classification (NCBI taxonomy): domain Eukaryota; kingdom Metazoa; phylum Chordata; class Mammalia; order Rodentia; family Cricetidae; genus Microtus; species Microtus ochrogaster. Next base: position 20,806,696 of record NC_022023.1, read on the forward strand.
TACCTCCCCCAATCCCCACTTTCTTTTCAAGTAGGATGCAGCAGTTAAAATTTTTCCAGAGTTTGGGCCAAAGGCTCTGATTCTAATGTCACTTTACAGAGAGGAGAATGGAGTGTTCTCTTCTACTCTCTGGAAGTTACAAAATGAAGTCTACTGACATAAACCGACAATAGATGAACCAGAGGAAGGGAAAACAAGTTCATTTTTTGAAGGACAGGTACAGGCAGGTAACGAGAATGAAAATGGAGTGAGCACCCATTACCCTAGCTTGTGTCCCCCGTCATGGTAGCAATTTAGGTTACATATCAGTGAATTGCAATGGGGAAGCTAAATGGAGGAAAAGAACAAGACAATTGGCCAGGACAAAGGGTGCTAGGTTCTGAGTGTGAGCTTAATCCTAGCCTTTCTCCCCATGACTTAATGGAAGTTGAAAACAATACATACTTCTGGAAGGAGTCCCCTTATAAGGTAAAGTAGCTTCTGAGGGACCCGTTCCCTTTGCTTCTGCAGTCAGAGAATCTGGTGTGGAAGCAGGAAGGAGGATAGGCCTGGCTTTAGAGCATGGGGAGAGTCAACACTTGCTTACCACTTCTTGGTCCCAGTGACCTGCCTCATAGTAACCATAGTGACAAGATCATAGTAACAAGATCTCTCTGTATGTTGGCTTCTTACCGGAAAGAGCGGCGATGAGGATATTGCCAAGGATAGAGTGAGAAACATCTTGTAAGGATGCCCAATACATTGCCTGGGCTGCATAGGTGCTTATTCAGTAAAACAGATCTCTCTGGTTTCTCCTGCTACTAGACCCAATGACCAGCAAGGCAGCCTGCCACAGATACTCCTTTTCTTGTTCTCTTTCCTGTCTCTAGTAGAGACTAAAGTTTTCAGAACAGGGCCCTCTCTGCCTCTAGCATATACTATCACGTGTACAGTGTCTGTTAATTCAATGTTTATTGAATGAATGGGAAATGTGGTTAGGGTAGCTACATAAAGGAAGACCCAACTGAGAGCCGACTGTGATTTTATACCATACGCGATTAGACAGGATCCGAGGTTAAAGACCATCTTGAATAGACATTCAACTGGATTCTCTTTATTTCCTCCAAAGTACCTGCTTTTATATTTAATAACCTGGAGGTCGGATGATAGCTCAACTGATAAAGTCCTAAATTTCATAAGGACCTGAGTTCAGTCCTTGGAACCTATGCATGAAAAATTTGAGCCTATCAGCTCATATTTACAGTTCCAGGGGCGAGGGAGGGGGGCTCAGACAGCCCTGGGGCTCACCGGCCAGCCAGCCTAGCCTGCTTGGTTTAAGGAGGTTGGGACTGGAGCAGTGAGACGGCTCAGTGGGTAAAGGCACTTGTCACCAGATCTGATGACCTGAAATTGATCCCTGGGAACCTCACGGTCAAAGGAGAAAACAACTTCCTGAAGTCATCCTCTGCCTTCCCTCTGTGTGATATAGCACGTGTGCTTGAGAACACACTGAAACATAACCACGTGTAAACATATGAGTCAAAGAATAAATCTAAAAACCAAAAGAGGTTGGTAGCAACTACAAAAGGCCAGTTGATGTTGTCCTCTGGTCCCCAGAGACATGCACACACATGTGGACCTGCAAACATGCTAATCTAATATGCACATACACAGGTGCTTGCATGCGTGTGTGTGAACAGCCTCAAGAAGAGAAGAGTAAGCTAATACGCAGAGATACATATGCCATTTCTCTAGAAGCTGTCAAATCTGCATCTGAAAAATGGCGTGTTTTCCACGGTGACAACAGCAACACATTGGAGTCTCCTACCGCGTGTTAAACCCCACCAGCAAAGCAAATGCCTCGTGACAGATGATTGATTGCTATTCCCCCTGATAGCCTCTGGCACAGAAATCTCCCTTCACACCAGTCTCCAGAGGTAGCTAGCGGAGCAGCTGAATGAGCTAGCTTGCTCCCTCCGACACCATGCTGTGCAGGCTTAAGCAAGCCCACGCCATAAACACATAACATTCAATCGACCTTTGGCTTATCTATAAACACAGAATGAGTTGCATGGACCCTGATCCACCAAGGAACCATTTCAGGAGAATTTATTTCCTTTGCTATCCATAAAAATAAATTGCTCTTCACAAAGGGGAGGCAAAAACATATACTCTCTTCCCTTAATAAGATTATTATGAAGGAACAGCCTCTCTGGGCAATCATTATAGAAAACATGCCGTCAAGTTTTTATCCTGCTGTGCTGTCCCATTCAGACTGCTGAGGGGCTCCAAATGGAAGGTCCTGGAAGGGTAGTTGTTCCTTTTTTGCTGATTCAGTGATGGGGTCAGACGGTTCTAAAGGAAATGAACCATTTTCTTCACACGAGCCTTCACTGTTTTCTCTATGTGTTAACCCAAACTGACGAGACATGTAGAAACAGCTGGAGACAGGAATACCTTACATCTAGGCAGCCACACACTCACACACAGAGACACACTGTGTGGGCCCTGTGCACTTTTGGCAATAGAACACAGTTTCACAATCGTCCTTGTAAGACAAGGAAACGTCCCCTGGCTCTGGGATGTGCCACTGACCTTTATTTTCAGGCTTGTGACACTTAGCTCGGCTATTGTCTGGTCAGAGGGGCTACACAGAAAGCCATGCTGGGCCCAGAATGAGATGAATCTAGTGGGGACCCCTTGTCCCTGGGGTTCATGTTCTGACATTCGCAATGGAGATCTAAAATTTTGGATAAAGTTGTGTTTACTGTATATTTCTCAACATGCCTATGGTGAAGCTATAAGCCAGGCATTAAAAGGAATCCACAGCAATATCTATAATAAGATTATATGACTATACCGAGATAGTGATTATTTAAAGCTTACAGACTATTTGGCTCTGTATTTTTCCAGCTAGTGCTCTTGAATCATGGTTAACCTTATGTAACTGAAGCTGCACAAGGCAGTACAGAGAAAGGAGGAGTTCTGTGTGCTGCCCTCAGTACCTGCTAAGAGAATCCTTTGTCGACCTTCACAGTGTGTTGCTGTCCTTTTGATAATAGAGAAATTTGGGTTTGGACATGTGAGCCACTGGGCTGAGATCCCATGCTAAGACTGAATAGAGATGGGAGGGTTGTTTCTCATCGGGGTGTGGGAGAACAGCCCTCCCTTGTGAGGGACACGGTGGTAATGATTGCTTGTGACCAATAAGACAGGGGTCTGGCCACATACAGTAGAAAGGTACCTAAGGCAAGAAGAGCTCCCAATCCCTTGGTGGAAACAGGACCGTCTTGTCAGGGAGAACTCGGGGGACAAATGAGATCCAAATTAAGAAAAATAATCTAAGCCGGGCGGTGGTGGCGCACGCCTTTAATCCCAGCACTCGGGAGGCAGAGGCAGGTGGATCTCTGTGAGTTCGAGACCAG
>NC_022023.1:20810199-20820785 GCF_000317375.1 Microtus ochrogaster
AAAAAAAAAAAAAATCTGAACTATAACATTTCCCAAGTGGTTCTGCAAATCTTCTAGTAGCCGCTTTGAAGCATATAATCCATTGCCAGCCACAGTTACTCTGGGAGTGAACGTGAGCAGTCTTTCCTTCTAAGCAAGGGCTGAAGGTGCTGCCCATTCAGGTTCAGAACTCCCTGCTCCCTTCTGCAGGCTGCTGAGGTGTGTGCAAGCCGGCCCCCACTGCTAGAGAAATCTACATGACTTCATGTCTGTTTTATTTAAAGAAGAACTAACGGTGGTTTCAGAAACATGACATCAGCACTACGACCAGCATGGTTTTCTTGTTTCCTGTTTTTGTAAACAAGCAAAACACACACAGGACAAAATAAGAAAGGATTCCAAAGCCAAAGGTATGAAGCAAGCTGCATTCAGAGAAGTCTAGCTCCTTCCAGCTCCTCTTTGGGCCCCTCTATGCAGTTTTACCTTCCTCAGGGCAGTACTTTGCCAATATTTGCTTCTGTTCACTTTTTTTATATTTAAAATAAGAGAGTACGTTTCATATTACTATGTGGAAAATGTGCATTTTATGTCTACTGTGGGAAAACGTACGTTATGAGCCACGCTGGCAGAAGAAAATGTTTGTGCATGCATTATTTTAAGATTTAGCTTTTCTTATTGTCTGGATGTGTGTACATTGTTCAGCTCAGAGATTATATGACCTACCTCACTATTCCTAAATTCATTTTGGAACACAGGACACCTAGAAGATGTTCAATACAAAGTTTAAAAATTATCTGTTTATAAATATAAATGGCTAAAGAATAATGGAAAGGATTTTGGAGGTACAAATTGAGAAAATGTTCTGGGAAGTCATAAATGTCAAACCGAAAAGGAGATTTTAAAAATGTCAACTCATGAAAATACACATTGTATTGTGGAACTGTGCTAAGCACAGTAAAAATATATGCAGTGGGTGTTATTATTTTCTTCTAAAAATGATAATCTGAGACTCAACTGAGGTCCAGTTCTTTGACCGAGACCACCAAACTTCAAGTCAGATTTGCTCTGATGACCTCAAAGAATCCAATCTTTAATAATAATCCAGGGCCTCTTGTGTTGCTCTGGTATAGTGAGAATATTTTTACTTGGAGAAGATGCTTGGGGTTTCTAAAAAAGCATCCAATTAAAAAAAAATCTCAGTTTTTTTGCCTGAGTCCAGCACACACTAAAAAATAAATAAATAAAGCTGAGAAAACTGGAATTTTTTTTTTAAAAAAAAACTTTTTCTTTCTAATAAAGTCATACTATGAATAGCACTTGGCACAAGAGGCCGGTCGGCAGCTAGTGAGGGTCAGAATTAGGTGGATTTCGTGAGTTTCATCTTGCAGAGTCAGGGTAGTTGTTCTCCTACAGGGGCAACCCAGGCAAGTTGTGAAATCCCTGAAGAGTAGCTCCTTCCACAGAGAGAGTGTGGACGGAGTCGGGCAAGTCTGAAGATGGCTGCCAATGTCCTGAGCATGAGAGTCACTCCGTATTCTCTGGGATACTGCACTTGGGGTAGAGAGAGTCAGAGGGGCTTTGAGATTCCCCCCTCCTTCAAGGACCCCAGTAAGCAGAAGCAGTGTGACAGGTCTCCCCCTCTGAGGGACACCATCAGTGGTGATGGGGCCTGGAAAGCAGGGAAGTCTGCCTGCTGTTGAAGATTGACAGAATCCTGTCTGCAAAGCTTGGCAGCTAAGTCGGCGTTGGGGGAAAGGAAGATAACACAAACCCCTTATTACTTGCAAGAGTCTGTGACAGCAGATGTGGGCTCCGACCTGCAATCCTGTTGTCAAGAAACATCGTGAGGGAGAATGACAGGTGTCATTTTTTGTTTATTTTGCTTTTTGAGACAGGGTTTCTCTGTGTAGCTTTGGCTGTCCTGGAATTCACTCTGTAGACCATCATGGTCTACAATTCAGAGATTCACCTGCCTCTACTTCCCAAGTGCTGGGACTAAAGGTGTGCACTACCACCACCTGGTTTGCGTCCATTTTAATAAGAAGTAAGGCTTGGTCTTTTAAAAAGATGTTCTCTTAGGCTACGGAGATGGATCAGAGGGTGGAAATGCTTGTCGGGTCAGTCTGATGACCTGGATTTTACCCCCGGGACTCATGCATACAAGCCTAATGCCATGGGCTGTATCTGCGGTCCCAGCACCCCTGAAGTGAGATGGGAAGCAGAGATGGGGGAATCATCTGGAAGCTAACAGGTCCGTTAGCCTGGAGTACACAATGAACTGGCAGTAGCAATAAGAGACCGTGCCTCAATTAGATGGAAGGTGAGAGCAAACCCCTCAAAGTTGTCCTTTGACCTTTGCACACATGCTGTGCCTCAGCAATTGCGCTTGTGCACGTGTGTGCACACACACACATTAATTTTAAAAAAACATATTCCTTCATGTCTTAGATTATTTATAAATGGAATTTGGCACACTTGCATAATGTATTCATTACTTTTGGACTGTAAGAAGTGTCAATCTAGGACCCAAATCAAATGTTAGCGTAAAAATCAATATTCAAGGAAAGTGTGCTTCATTTAACTTTCTCAAGGAGTCTGTGGAATCCTGAGAAGGGGCTCTTTCTTTTCATGCATGCCCTTCTTGTCTCCAGACCTATGACGATCCCTTCTCATTTTGTTTTAAAAAGCCCAAATATAGTTTGCTTTGTAGATTATTGTGAAATATTTCAAGTTCTAATTGGTATGCATTCTCCTTTGAATGGTTCATCCCAAACATTTCTGCAATTGGACCATTCTGAAAATCAGATTACCCAATTATAAAGATGGGTACCAAAAATATTAGGCTTCTGTAAAAATATCATGCAGATATTAAATGCATATTTAAATGTTGTGAATTTACTTAGCACAATTGATTCTTGAGTGTGAATTCAGTGTAAGGGAACACATCTTGATTGCCATTAATTAAAAGTCTGTTGTGTAGACTAGAGGCATTTGGATTCTTCTAGCCAGGCCTAGGTACAGGTCTTGATTCAGCCAGTCACCATTGCTATGTTCTAATTCAAGGCTACAATGTTAAGAGAGAGCCACAGTACTCGGGTGAGAAAACAGAAGCAAAAGCATTCAAATGCCTTTAACCTTTAGTGGCGTGCATGCTGACAGCATTTCATAGCCGATGACTCTTAAGATAATCTTTCTTCTTTCATTTCTTCACGGTGCAGGGTAATGAACTGTGGTCCAACACACCCAGAGGACACCTGCAGCCAAGCTCATGTCTGCTGCCCTTTTGATCTAGCTCCCTTTCAGTAAACACTATATTGTCACAAAGAGACACATGGAGGTCAGCTTGCCACCCCAGACACTAGGATTTCCACAAAGTTGAATTTTAAAAGAATCTTGTGGGTGTTTAAAAGTACTGATTGCTCTTCCTGAGGACGTGGGTTCAATTCCCGGCACCTACACATCTGCTCACAACTACCTGTAACTCCAGTTCTAGAGGATCTGATGCCCGCTTCTGGTATCTATGAGCACCAGACACACATGTAGTGCCCAGCCATACATGTAGGCAAAACACCCATACACATAAAATAACAGTAAAATATTCAAAACTTTAAAAACTATACTATGTTCATGTGTATGGTGTGTATGTGTGTGTGTGTGTGTGTGTGTGTGTGAGTGAGTGAGTGTGTGTGTGTGTGTGTGTGTGTGTGTGTGTGAATGCCGTGGGTTGTGTGTATAAGTCAAAGGACAGCTTGTGGATGTTAGCATGCTCTGTCCACCGTGTGAGTCCAGGGTATTGAGCTCAGGTCACCAGGCTTGCTGGCAAGTGCTTTAACCCAGTAGGCCATCTCTCTGGCCTGGATTTTGTTTTCCAAATACCAGATTCTCATGTTCTTATACTATGGATGTCACTTCTGCCCAGATGCTGACTTTCCTGGTCACCCAAGTCCAGGATCTTTCTCTGTTGTCATTATCTAACTCTACTTGCTCATAATGCTCCAGTTTTCAAGTGAGTCTCCTGTGACTCGGGAGTAGGATTACATGCGAGTCATGCTCTGCTGTGTACCAGTCTTCAGCTGGGAGCCTGGTCCTTAAGTGAAAAAAAAAAAAAAAAGGAGAAAATAATCTCTGAAAGCACCATAATTACTCCCAGTGGTAATTTATAAAGATTCTCTGAAGAATTATTAACAATCTCACCAGTGATTCATCAATTATTTAATGAATCAACACTGTAATTACTATTTAAGGTCTCCGTGTACTCATTGTCTCCTCAATATGTATAGTGTGATGTCGCATGCTTATTTTTACGGATGACTTTATAAGCAAGCCCTCACCTGATGCCAGTGAGGGAGGGCATCGTGTGAGCTGTATCAAAGCAGCTTCGCTCTTTTTTCACCAGCACGTGTACAATAAACTCTACTAGAAGGCTCATGTGCAGAGATGAACCAGTAAGACTTCCCAAATCCGGCTGCTGAGCAGTCAGTGGGTAAAGGCTCTCACCGTCAAACCTGATGACCTAAGTTCCAAGCCCAGGAACTACTTAGTGGCAAGAGAGAACTCATTTTTGCAAGCTGTGCTCTGACCACAGGTGTCTTGTGGTATGGGCACACACACAATAACCAGGCAAACAACCAAACAACCAAAGAAATGAGTAAACATGTTTAAAAAAAGAATTTCAAATTCATGTCTTGGCCCCTGCATAGGAACAGAATAGTTTAGGCTACAGGATTCCGGGGAGACGCAAAGAGACTTTTGGCTCATCGTTTATCTAGGTGACAGCATTGTGTTTGGTGCTGGACACACAAGGATGCCAGGTGCTGTCCACACTTGCTGAGATCACTTTTCAAGTCCATAGAAACATACCAACAAAGGCATGCAGTGTCCTGAGACATGGAGCAGAGCTGCTAACAGTCAGCTCACCAGAAGGCCACCACGGGAGTCATGGCGTGGGTGTGACAGAGAAGTTGGTGTTCCCTGTCACAGACTTCAGTCAGAAATGCCAACACCTCTAACAAATTGCGTATTTGAAAGAGATCCAGAATGTCAGAAACCTCTAGTGCAGGATGCCGGGCAGAAGCAGGAGTGCCCTGCAGAGAGGCAGGACCATGACAAAGGGGAACGGCTGAAAGCGCCAGGGACGGGAAGAGTGTGCTCAGATCCAGGGAAAGGTCTTGATTTCAATCTAGAGTGAAGTGAGGTCGGCAGTAGAAAAGGGATCCTGCAAGGAGTGTTCCAGAAGAGTGGCTTTCCAATTGTCGGTGTAGAAACAAGCCAAGGAGTACACGAGGAGTCTCAGGTGTGGTCACTAGAGGCGCTTGACTGGTGGTGCAATGATGAGACCGTTTCTAGAAACATCTAGGGGTTTCCTTATAAACCATCTGAATCTCAGTCTAACTACCGTAACCCAGATAGTGTTGGTCTAGTTCATACAGTCACTAAGTCATGTGGAACACGCAGACGGGACAACATGTCTGGAGCTTTCCAGGCCAGTGTCAAGTAAAGAAAAAGAGTCAAATGGTGCATGTATGTGCGCACACAGTGATGTTGTATGGAGAGAATCCCAACCCCTCTAGGGAAGAAATGGGGATAAATACTATCTTTAAAAGTAAGAAACATACACTACATTCCTATTAACTCTGGGTGTAAGGTGATGCCATCCCATTTCCCTTGTCTCTCAATCCCTGGTAAACATTATTTGAGAATTTCTCCATACATTTGAAGTTTTCAGGTTTTTTTTTTATATAAATAATATCAGGCAGCATTTGTCTCTCTTTATCTGACTTATTTCACTTAGCATAATGCCCTCTAAGTTCATCCATATTGCTGAAAATACATGTAACTTACTGAGCGGACTAGATTTTAGGTCTTCACACTTGCACACACACAGTTAACTACGCCCAGTGAGGCTGTGCTAAGAGGTGCCATTGTGAGAGTCCCCGCAAAGATATATTTAAATAAAAACATCGTGCCTGAGACCTGAAATGTTTGCAAAAATTTGGTGTACCAATTGCATATGAAAATAAAAACAGGCCTACACGGAAGAAACCAGAAATAGTATTTACTAATTCCTTGCAGAAAACCAAGTTTCTAAAAACCTAGTAGGAATTGACTTCATATCAAGAGCCTCGTAAACACAGTGAAAAGACAAAACCGCAGCAGTAACAACAGAAATCATGTCACTTAGGAATAAAACCCCTCGCTTTGTCAACAGGAATGCCCTGGTTAATCAGCCTGTAACATTTGTTCTTAGGTGTCAGGTGCTTCTTTCGTTTTCGTTTGTGACCTGAGTAATCTTCTTTAGGAAAACAAGGAACTCTGGAAAACACCTGAGTACCAGGAAAACAGAATCCACGGCTTTGCCATCCTCCCCTGTTGTGCCACATGCACAGGGCTCTCCAGTTTGAGCCACCCTGATTTCTATCCTTGCTTGCCAGTGGTTGTGGACAGTCAGTGGTTCTCCTGACTTCTTGTCATATTGACATTCATTTAAAAAGTTAAAATTGTATTTTTAAAAACCGTCTGAATAGGATACCATGGAGAAAGAAGCATCCATTGTCCCTGGACTTTCACAGTATTTCCGTGCTACTAGGGAGAAATTAATTGGCCTCTTCCAATACTGTGGGATCCTTTATGAAGTGAACCCCAAGACTGCACAGTCTCCACTTCAGCCCCTGGCTATATGCTCCACATCTGGTTCCTTCTAAAGGAGGCTGCACGTGTTGCTGAGTTGAGAAAGTAAGAGCCACACCTCACTAAAATCCTAGAGCCCTGAGATGCCACAGCAGAGCCCAGCTATCAACAGGCCTTCAGTATAAATGAGGCGACCAGGAAATGGAGTTAATATTTATTACTCAATGCCATAACTCGCATGACCTTTAACACCAATATGGACCCTGGCTGCAGAGCTGAATCCTGGGGGACTGGAAATTCAGGATGGACTAGGTATCACCATGACTGTGATTTGTGTATTTACACACATAATATACACAGGACCTCATGCATGTCAGAACTGGAACTCAAGTAGCATTTGGCAGACACAGCAGGAAAGAACAGTCGACAAATTCACACATGTGTCTTTGATTAAAACTTCCATTTCTAAAACCAATTATTTCCTTAAGAGGTAGCCACAATAACAACGCACTTATTGCAGATACGCTTTTTATTTATTCTGATAAGAGTGCTGGGATTCTGTAAGGGCATATGAAAGAATGAAGTTTGACAACTAAAATGTTAAGATTTTTCAGTGCCCATATCAGAAATCGGTGAGGGAGAATTTATTTGTAATCAGTTTCAGAAGCCATATAGGTAACATGAATATGGATTTAAATGTTTCCAGTGTGGTTAAAATACTAGCATTAAAAAGCTCATGTCAGAACCAATGTACTTAGATGGTTTCCATACAACTGTGAGAAATAAATTCCAAGTGCTCATAAAGAAAATGGCAGGATAAACACAGTATTTCATAAATTAAATATATCTGTACAGACTTCATTCTTAGACAATTTGACACCTTGATTCTGAGGCTTCAACTCTGTGAACACTGTCAACTCTGTGAATACTGTCAATTCTGTGAATACTGTCTCAGCAATTCTATACTCAAGAACTTAGCTTAAAAAGTGACAAGCGTCCTGGGGCCAGAGAAGATGGCTTGGCAGTGAAGAGCACTTGCCTTTTTTGTGATCTACCCAGGTTCAGTTCTCTGCACCTGCATGTCGCTCCCAACCACTAGGAACTCCAGTTCCAGGGACTCTGACACCTTTCTCTGCCCTCTGTGGGTACCAGGCATGCATGTGGTATACATGCATGCATTTGGGCAAACTACTCATCTGCATAAAAATAAATAACTCTTTTTGGAAAAAATAAAAATTAATGGTGATGTGAGTGTGACAAAATAATACGTGCAAAAATTTACACCCACATACAAATTGAGACGCTACATGACACCAGTTAGCATTTGAATGGCACGCCATCATTCGCCTTAACTCTACATTGAGTATTTGTAGTAGATTGTTTATAGGTTTTTGTAGTTCTTGTCTTGCAGTTTTGAAATGCATATTAATTATATCTGTAGTTAGGAAAGTAAAAGGTTTTCTACTATGAAAAAGAATAGTGTCATCCGCATTTGTTTTATACAATGGATAATGGCCAGGATTCTACTTAAACAGTCATCTGAAGACTGAGTCTTTAATTGTGACTTGTCACAGGGATACTGGGGGCAGGGGAACCAGGAAAGGTACAAAACAATCATCTGGTTTCAGAAGCAGCTCACCAGATAAACAGTGCAACTGGATGTTAAGAAGGCGAGAGATGAAAAATATCAAGGCTTCCAAGTAATAGGAATATTTGTCTGATGGAGGAAAACCAATGGTTTTCTCCCGCAGGTACCATGTATCCTCAGGCAGCAGCAGAGCAAACATCAGGAATAAAAATACTTCTGTAAGGGAGTTCAGGATTGTGGGAAGACGTGAAGGCTTTATTATTTGGGGTTTCCAGCCAGTGTGACCCTGCTGTACTTGGTTATCTCAGGTACAAAACTGTCTTTGTCGACCAGGATTCAAGAGTTTCTCAGTCACTCTGCAGACACAGTGTCTTGTCAGCAAGCTACTGATTTGACCAAATGAGTTGCTAGGAAATTGCCTAAGTGAGTTTAGCTTCATACTGCGGGTTCTGAAATAGTTTGTTTTTATGGATATAAAAAGGACTGTTTGGTAATAAATACTTTTATTTTTTTAATTGGTAGCAAAACTAAAATGACAGAAACATGAAATTGTGAAGCCAGTTTCTGGGTGGAAGGCCTGGAAGTTTCTTTCATGTGAGGAGTTGATAATACTGAAAACAGGATTGGGCCTCCCTCACTCCCTCTCTTCCTCCTAGAATGAGAAATGACTGGCCTGAGTCCTCAGGGCAAAACCAGTACAAGTGCCTTGGCTGGGACACATACGCCTCCACCATGATCACACCAGGTCCCCCTCACTTGGACCAGTGGGAATAGATCCCTAGCTCAGCGTCACCTCGGACCTCCTGAGATGGGCTCTACTGGGAGGTATGGAAGACGGTTTTCAAATCTCCCAGGAGTACCACAGAACTAAAGTCTTAGCCCTGGCTGATACCAGTGTTGAGCAAGAGTTCCTGTTTCCTCTTGAGAAAAATCCACCTGAAGACCAGAGCTTCCTTTCATTTGCCTCTTTCCATGTAATGGTCTGGACATGAACGTTGGGCATCTATGTTCAGGGACAGCTGGACCTTCCCGAAAGGAAAGGCTCTGACATGGGCAGCATGCAACAAGTTTGATTTTACAGGGTTTTGAAGTATGGGTCCAATCAAGGAAATTTTTTGCTCATGTGATACATTCCCAGTATAATATCTATCGGCAAAATTAAGTAATTGTATTTTGAAATATTTAGCCTCCTTTTACATGTTACAACTCAAGCAGGCATGCACACCCATCACATATGGGTGCTTTTTGTCACCTTTTAGAGACATCAATTATTTCCCTAAAAAACCCAAATTCACTTTGAAAACACATCTTTAAGGATTTTATTTGTCCTTTTAATTTGCTTCTACAAGAAACAAATGATAAATCTCTTAAAAGCTAAGTAATGTATGTAAGCAGAGACATAGAGGGGGAGTTTTAAAGCTTTTTCTCTTATTGTAGCTTAATTTCCCACCTAAACAATTCTAAGACATAATACATGTTGTGGCCGGTCTCTGGACCATTCTCTCTTCTGGATACATAACACTCTTAAGTTTACAGGTCATTGTTTAGGGCCTATTGGTGTAGATGCCTTGACTTCTTAACCTATATCCTGGCCATTTGATTGACACTTATATCTCACCTTGACCTCTTTGGTCCCTCTACATAGTGTGGTTTATGCTGCTTCTCTTGGTGTCTGAATGTCATTCTAAGCACTGATTTAAGATGTTCTGCTCTGAGAAGCTACTGTCTGCTTCTCTCTCCAGGCTGCGTTCCTGACTTAGGATTCATCTGTGCCCCTCCCATCTGCTGAGCTCTGTGCACTGTGCAAAGCATCAGAGGGGGAATACCTTGGTAAATGCTGATGCTAGGAAGCTTGTGGCCTAGGAATAAAGATAACTTGAAACTTCCAGAGACATATTTAAATAGGAAGTGGGGATTCCCGGGACCTACTAGAATTCAGGGCTGTTTTTCTTCTCTCTCAGCTCTCTAGTATCTGCAAACTCAAGCAAAGAATCTGATCTTGGCTTTGTGGATCTCTCTTAGTAAAGTACAAAATGATAAATATGAAAGAAACCAAGCCAAAGTTCTGCTTTGGTGGCTTCCTGGGAAACCTCCAGGTGCTTGAGGACTAACTTGCTTGGCATCCCCCAAATGTCTGTTCTTTAATGAGACAGTTTCATCTGTCCTGTCCTGGTTATGTTAATGAGATTTTTTTCTTCTTCCTCTTTCTCCTCATCCCTTTTTTTTGGCTTCCTTTCTTCCTCTTCATCTTCTTTTCCTCCTTTCTTCCTCTCCTCTTTTTAATCCTTTCCATCCTTCTGACACTTTCCTTCTTCTTCTTCTTCTTCTTCTTCTTCTTCTTCTTCTTCTTCTTCTTCTTCTTCTTCTTCTTCTCCTCCTCCTCCTCCTCCTC
>NC_022023.1:20820885-20827825 GCF_000317375.1 Microtus ochrogaster
TCTTCCTCCTCCTCCTCCTCCTCCTCTTCCTCCTTCTCCTCCTTCTTCTTCCTCTGCTACCAGAACTACAACACAAGATGGCCTTCAACTTGCAATCGTTCTATCTGAGCTTTCCTCTAGAGTGCAGGGATTTCAGCCATATGCCACCTCACCTTCTAGTATGAACCCGAATCTTTACAAATTTTAAACATATCATTTAGCCACTACAGGTTTATTTTGTGCATGATTTTAAAGAAATAAATGTCCAGGTCTTTGACATTTTTTTTGTGATCTTTACTTCTCTGGTGGCTCAAGTCGCTAGTTACGAACACAACCTCTTATACCCCATCTTTATTTCTGGTCACAATGTTATCCTGGTTTTCTCTGCTGTTACTCAGTCGGGCATCATGTGGACATGTCTTAACTATGGCAACTTTTTAAAAAAATATTTTTCTGGTTTATTTAACGTTATTTTATGTGCATTGGTATGAAGGTGTCAGATCCCCTGGAACTAGATCTTCAGACAGTTGTGAGCTGCCATGTGGGTGCTGGGAATTGAACCCGGGTCCTCTGGAAGAGCAGTCAGTGCTCTTAACCACCGAGCCCTCTCTCCAGCCCTGTATGGCAACCTTTCTTACTGTTTTGGGAAGTAGCTTTAGGTGTGAAGTCTTTATTCTGCGTGACCTTTGGAACCAGCCTCAGTTCTCTTCCGGGCTATAGCCTGCGCAGTTTTCAGGGCTGTTTTCCTTGGCTCTCAGTAATTGCAGAGGCCTTATTTATTTATTTTTTTTGTAATAAAGTATTTTGTGTCAACTGCCTCAGGGCCATCACCCCAAGAAGCTTCACCAGCCGTAGTCACAATTCTACTTGAGGTGTAGCTGTGCCTTCCCTGGAAGTTTCTCTGTTTCCACTGGTAGCCCATGCCCACACAAACAAAGCTCTTCTTATTAAAGGGAAAGCCAGCATAGAATTATTGCCACTCCTTCCTTCCCTAACCCCAAGTCATCCTCTGGGCAATGCAAAGGGTCCTTTCCAATGTGAAAGGGTGCTGACCACTGGATACAACAAATCTTTGTTTTATTTTGTTAGGCTTGGGCTTTGACATAAAAAGTCCAGCCTCAGAAGCTCTGTTTTCCATCAACAAAGCCAAGTATCTGGGAGTGGTTGTTAGTATCTGGTTATTACTATTTATTATGTCAATGTATTATCATCATCACAAAGAGCTATATGGGATCTCTGACTGGCATAGAGGGGAAGAGAAACGAATACACCACAACCCCGTGGAAGAGGATCAAGAATCAGTGTCAGGTCCATGAGTTTAATATGCAGCTGTAGATGTGGATGAGGAAAATTGTAGAAGGTTTGGAGAGCAGGGTGAATGATGTGGTTGGAGCCATGGGAGCATCCTAGGAACATAAGGCTCAAGATATGGTGCTGTGTGCTTAGATGTTGTCCCTTGTCAGGGCCTATGAAGCAACAGGAGTATTTCAAAAACACCTAACTGCAACGGTTACTGACCTTTATTGCTAGTTTTCCGTAAGTCACAAACCCCAGTAAAACTCCAAAGGAGTTTGAAAATGCTGGTCTTTGACTGAGTTTATGGCTGAACCATGGCTTAAGATCCCTGAAGCTTTTGTACTTCTTGAGGAGATACCATTAATTTAGATAGCATTAAATTAGAATTGAAAAGTTGGATAGTGAATTTTCTTCCTATCTGCCATTATATGTCCATTCTATAGGTGCAGAACCTTGTAGCACTGAAGCCCCTCCACCCCTCCCAGTCATTAACTTGGGGATTTTCAAGCAAGAAAACAATTAATTTAGAGCCCAGAGCTAATTGGAATCAATAGTTAATGTTTCTGCTCAGCTCTCCGAATTAATTGCAAAATGATGTATGTTCACAGCAATGCCAGACCATATAGATTTCTATCTACAACCTCCCCGTAGGGACATCTTTTCAGCATGAAGACAGTAGAATGTAGTTTGTCATGTCAGGCTTTTGCCCACCCTCCTTCTAGGTTTTCTCCCCTTGAAATTTTGTGCCAAGGACAGCGTTGATATTGAGGCAACAAATTAGCTACACTGGAGATAAAGAGAGGGTGCCTGGAAACAATCCTAGCAAGCTCCTGGATGTCGTGGGAAAGGGAAGGCCAAAAGGACAGAAAGAAGATACTTCTGAATTGGCCTGCTGCATCAGATGGGGAACCTACCTTGAATCTGATCAAGACAAAGACTTGATAAGGCACGAGCTAAAGGCAATTGCTTTGACTGTGACCTCTTGGTCAGGCAAGGAAAACCAAAGAACTAGGAGTTCAGAAAGCTCTAGAATGAAAAGTCCCTATAATGTCTCAGAAGAAAGATGAATTCAGACGTTAGGACATATCAGCTCCAGACCAAGAGAAGGGCACCATCTTTTTTTTTGTTTTTTTGTTTTTGTTTTTTTCTCTGTAGGCAATGTCTTTTCACAAACCGGCTGCTGGAGAAATCAAAGGATGAATTGGAACCCAATGGCGTATAGCCAGGACTACCAAGCCTACTGCAGATGGGAGAAGAGACACCAAAGGTTACAGATAGTCATCTACAGAGTGGCTGCAAAATGACATCTGTTAACAAGATCAGAACTGATGAATTGACCGATTCTGAACAGACTGTCCCTTAGTGATGGCGTGTGAATACCCAACTGGCATAAATAACAGCATGGCCAGTCAGACAATTTAACTGGACAAGGGTTGACCTTGCTTTGGAAAAGCATGGGAGTGAGTTTTCCAAACAAAAGTTGCATGGCCTAGACTCTCAGAGAACACTGGCAGGCCTGTCTCAATGGGCAGATGTCACAGTGATGACAATTGTACCCCAAACATAGCTCCTGATGCTGCTTTGCTTGTGAGGTGGGAACTCAGGGATCCCAAGGCGAATTTCCAGGAGGAAAAACAAGAGACAAGGGTGGTGTAGACAGGCATGGACTCTGGGAGTTTGAATTCAGATATTCTGCCTATAAACTTAGCCGGGCTCCTGAGCCCCTACTTTATGACATGGGATGAGTCCAGGCTTGTGTTTTTATAGCTAAAAATAAGGACTCAGGCAGCAACGGCAGTGCCAAATGAATGCTGAATTGTGGCAATAGAGAACATTTATTGTTGCCTGATACTAAGTTAAGCACTTTACAGTGTATCGATTGGACTCTCATAACAATCCCCAGTGAATTTGTTTCAGTGAGAGAAGAAAAACAAAAATCAAAAAAAAAAAAAACATATAAAACCTGGTCAGGTGACCTCCTGAGGTCAGACGGCATGTGGACCCTGGGGGATCAGGTACATTCCAATTTAAAGGGCATAACACAGGCCATTGCTATGAACCATTTTCTGGCAAACCTACAGAATGTTGATAGACCCTGAATAGGCAATTCCTGCTTGCCTTCCTTTAAGGCTAAGTGTGGTATATGCTGTACTGGCTGTAACACAGTAGGTACAAACCAGGGAGGTGAATGGGAACTCAGTGTTGTAGCTGTGCTATCTGTCTGTTGGGACAGACCAGCCAGGATTCGTCTATATTTCTCTCCCTTTAAAGTAAACCACGATCTTAAATCCCCCAGAAGTTTCTTCCCAGCCATGGAAAAGACCCCTTCCAGGCCAGAGAAAGGAAACCATAAATCCTCCACACTGGAAAAGAAATGTTTACTTTGTAAAGGTAAATTCAATTTCATCTCTAAAGTATGACGAGTGAAGTATGAAAAGTCGCGGTGAGGCAAAGGTCAGGGGAGTACAGATGGCAGTATAAGGTGGGATGGGAGCGGGGGACTTGCCCGACAGGGCCAGGAGACAAGAGACAGACAGCCACCGCCATGCTGCAAGGCAGCCTGGAATGTAGTAGTCAGATCCGATTGCGGCCAATACTGTGTCTCGGACAACAAAGCCCAGCTGTCAGGAGGAGCCAGGAGTAACTGCACATCTGGACAGCGAAGCCCGGTGAATTATGCGTGGATTATCTTGCACTTGCGCAGGAATTCCTGCGTGCTCACAGTCGAGGAACACAGAGACAGGAACTGGCCTCACACCTGGTGTTTAATTTAGAAAGGATCACTTTCCGAGCCGACAGCAATGCCGGCTGACCCGCTCTGAGTCCTGGCTGCCCCTCAGAGCTCTCACAGCCATCAGAGAGACGGAGGGCAATCTGCTGTGTTATGTTGTTATGCCCCAGTGCGCACTACGAGTGGGTGTGCACATGTATGTGAATGTGTTGACACATACGAATTTCCACTCTATGGGGCACGCACCAAACACAGGTCCCACGAGGGAGAGGCTGAAAGTACAGCTGGCTCGGGTCCTAAGCATCGCCCTTGCCTTAGAGAGGTCCCTAATCGTCTTCAGAGCCAAGGATGCAGCTCTCAATTGCATCCTGGGGGCCCCACAAGGAGCTCTTCCACTATGGTTGAAAATGCATGCCCCTGTCAATGTTTGCAAAGTATGAAAAGTCCCGGAGAAAGTATCCTTCCTCTGCCTGGGAACCATGGTTATCAGACAAGGCCATGGTAGCAACTCACTGAGCTCTACTTTAGGGGCTTGTATTTAGTCACTTTTGTTCTGTTGTGTCCACGATGCTGAAGACAAAATCTTACAAGAGGAAAGACGTATGTGGGTTCCTGGTTTCAGAGGGCTCATTCCATGGGAGCAGGATCTATCTACAGCAGAGGGTGCTCT
Organism: Microtus ochrogaster; assembly: GCF_000317375.1. NCBI lineage: Eukaryota > Metazoa > Chordata > Mammalia > Rodentia > Cricetidae > Microtus > Microtus ochrogaster. The sequence goes on from NC_022023.1 coordinate 20,825,562, forward strand.
CACTCCCTGCTGCCCCCCGAAGACCCACCCCCTACAAGGTCTCCAGCCACTGGCTGGGAAACACACCTCCAAACCATGGATCCGTGGTTCAGTTACATTTTAAATTTAAACCTTGTGGTGTTTAAAACAAAGGGCTTCTTGCAACAGAACACTCTTTTCCTTTAATCACACCCCATCTCTCTGCGAGCACAGGTGCAATACCCCTTGGCCCTCAGAGGGTTCTTGTATCACTGATAGAACAGTTGCCAATCAAACTGTACAGCTGTTGGTTGCAATGATGTGCTCCTGCAACAGATAGTATGGCAAACTTTCACGCTAAGAAAGCATTTTCCAAAGCAGGCAGTCGAGAGAATGATTTCTGTGACTGGAGAACAGGGTCTAGCTTATGAAAGACTTATTAAAATGTTCCTTTCAAATTATCTGTCTCTCAGGCCTCCAGATGGTGTCTATAACCTAAAGGAATAATGCGCAGACTGGAAAAATCTCTTTATTAGTGCCACGAGAACAGGATAAAGGCTATCTTCCTTTACAGGCAGGAGCCTCTCTGGGAATCAATAATGGCGGATAAATTTAGCCATTATTGACATGGGTGTCCTGCTTCCTCCTTTACTTTGATGTGGCGTTTTCTGTCTGATTAGTTTACATAGTTTTAAACCCCAAATGAGCCAGATGTTGCGGCACATGCCTTTAATTCCAGCCCTTGGGGGTAGAAGTAGGCAGACCTCTGAGTTCGAGGCCAGCTTTGTCTACATAACAAGTTCCAAGTCAGTCAAAGTCACGTGTTGAGACCCAGCGTCACAAAAATAGTTATTATTTTTATATAGGAAATAGCATTTTAAACAACTGCATGAGGCACATTGTGGATACAATGAATTAACACACCCCCTACATCATTTTCTTATCACTATTTGTGAAGAGTAAGGATATTTATCATCTACTCTTTTAGCAATTCTGATTTACTTTATTAGCTATCAGTACGATGCTGTGTAGTAGATTAGCAAAATGCAGTCTTTCCCATAGATGTTTTCAACATGATAAGCTGACCTGTGCAGCAATGCCTAAGAATTTCTTCTGACAAAGCAAGATAAAAATGGACTTCTGAGAGGGAATGGAAGGCATTGCTGTATCTATGGGAAATTGTCTTAAAAAAGAAAGCACTCTCCCTGTGCAGAGATTGGCTGTGGCGTAAGGGAGGAAAGACTGCATTTTCCAAATTGGTGATTCTTCCGCAGAAATGGTTGGTGGAGATAAAAACAAAAAACAAAACAAAACAAAACAAAAAAAAAAACCACAAAAAACAAACCTTCCTGCTTAGCAAAAATCCAACTGAATTTCTCAGTCTGCTAAGCTAGTCAGGAAATACCCAGTGAGCAAGGGACTGAAATGTTACCCTGACCAGAGTAAGGAAGATGGCGCCAACTTGGGGAAGCAGAAAGTAGCAAATTGGGCAACCCTGAGGCATGGAATCCAAAGGCTGTGGCGTAAGTGCCTGGTTCTTTTGCCACACAGTGTGGTTGGATAAAGGACTTGCACAAAACAAGGTAAAATGTCAAATTTTGGTTCATTTGCTTTCTTGTGATGTGAACCCCAAATCTCCAATACAAACAACTGTAAACCTGTTGAGGGAAAGCCAAGAGGAATGTCACCAAGCAGATATCAATGGATACTCAAGGTCCTGAGAAGGGACCATGTCAGAGCAGACGGAACTTCCCACTGAAGGCTGGATCACAGGTTTGGGATGATGTCATTCCACCCTTATAGGAAAATGACTGCTTAGCCGTCATCCGCCGAAGCCACTCTCAAGAGGTGATGTTATCATTCTGGGCTTTACAAGACGGTGTTGTCAAAACTTTGATACCTTCAAACCGGCCATAGTGTCAGGGTTTGCACCTGACATCAGCAAACACTGCAGTCAGTATGAATGCGGCTCTCTACAACAGCAACTCAGAGGTAGTCCCCAGCCGCAGCACCCTTTCCCGTACTGCCTCCTGCCTATGGGGATGAAGTTCCGGCCTGGGTATCATCTCGGACACACTGTGTTCCTGCAAACCACCATGGGGAAAGCAGGAGGCAAGGCTCCCTTCGGCAAGTCGTCTGCAGGGATCCCTCTTTGCTCATAGCACCCTTTGGACATATATACAAGTGGAGATAAGAAGATTACCTAATCCATTTGGACTTGAGTTTTGTGCATGGTGATAGATATGGGTCTATTTTCATTCTTCTGCAGATTGACATCCAGTTTTGCCAGCACAATTTGTTGAAGA
>NC_022023.1:20829335-20863343 GCF_000317375.1 Microtus ochrogaster
TCCTCCTCCTCCTCCTCCTTCTCCTCCTTCTTCCTCCTCCTCCTTCTCTTATTCTTCTTCTGTTTTTTTTTTTTATTTTTTCGAGACAGGGTTTCTCTGTAGCTTTGGAGCCTGTCCTAGAACTAGCTCTTGTAGACCAGGCTGGCCTCCAACTCACAGAGATCTACTTGCCTCTGCCTCCTGAGTCTGGGATTAAAGGTGTGTACTACCACCACCGGTTAAACTTTGCTTCTTCTAAACCCAGCATGGAGTCCAGCCATGCCCGACTTTTGTAGAGTGACAGACCCTTCTTTCTCTCCACAGTCTATTAAAATATACCTTCCTATAGGAAGTTCTTCTTGACCCTCCATGTTTGACATGACGCAGGGTGGAGAAGGGTTACATCTATTGATTTGTGACTGCATACCAGAAAATACACCAATTTAGTTCTCCTTAAATACTAACTGGTAGACACTAGAGGGAGGATGGAAGAAAGAGTCTTCTCCAAACTGAAAGTATCTTAATTATAAAGGTTCTAACTTTCTAATGTACATACACGTTTTCATGGATGACAGACATCCATATACTCCAGATTCAAAGCACATTTGCTGATTCTCCCTCTTCTGGTTGGATTGCTAAGGAAATCATCTCTCAAATGCCTGGACAGCTAGATAACCAGAAAGAATTCATTCTTGAGCTCCATTTGGGTGTATTTCAAGGATAAACTTATCTTTTATTTGAGAATATAGACATTTCCTAATATTCTGCTCCGGTTCCAAGCCCCAAGCTGCTCCTTCTTAGAGAAGCCAGTGCGGTGACAGTATTTCTCACAGGCTGAATTCTAAAAATGGGTTGAGCGTGTGCTTTGCAAATAGTGGAGAGCTGTTAAAATTTTAGAGTGGGTTTTGGGGGTCGACTAGAAAGCGATGTATGCAGCGGGGGGGATTCTCTCTGAGTCAGCAAATAGACTGAACTTGAAGGTGAGCAGAGTGGAATAGATGGATTTATTAACTTCTAGTTATGGTGGATTGCTTCTTGACGGGGCTGGCCCTGCTAGGAGAAGGCTGTCTTCCAGAGTCAAGTGCGCAGTTTGAACAAGATGGGGGAAATATTTCCATGAGTAGCACTTGTCAGTTCTCCCCCAGCCTCTGATCATTGTCCACAGAGCTCCAGCCACTGAGTTCTCTCTTTACTCATTTCAGAGCCAGATCACTCTGCAATAGTCCTTCTGGGAGCACAGCCTGTTACTCAGCTTGACCCATTGGCTTGGCCCATCATGCTCTATCTTTAAACATCCCAGCATTCGTAAGTCAAAAGTGACGCGGGCATTTCTTTTTCTCCACAGAGGAGATATGACCTATTTGGGGGATTGAAAGTGTTCTTCCAGCAGCTTACTCTTAACCATGTGTGTTTTAAGTGTAAAGACTTTTTAAAGAGCCTCAGGTTGGGTACTGCCTTGGGATTCAACAGGTTTCTCCCTATGTGCAGACTCATCACTGCTGGGATCTACAGTTGACCTGCATGCAGAATTGCTTTAGCCTGGACCAGCACATGGAAGGCCTGGGGTCTTGTTAATGTGCAGGTCCTCATTCAGTTGGTGTCTTAGCACCAACTACCAGGAGTAGAATTATCTCAAATCAAGCCAGCAGTTATTCTTAGGTGTGTCATTAAAGGACTAACTTTGAAGATGAATGGAGTCTATCGATTTGAAGTTCTACAAAGTCTCTAAGGGCGTTCTTGGTCTGAAAATCCTGTACAACATTATATATATATATATATATATATATATATATATATATATGGATCATCATCTGCCTGAGGTTTGGTCTAATCTGAGAGTGTTATAAATAAGCCAAATATTTGCAGCATTCATTAATTTTGCTGAAATCTTTGTCAAAATTGGCTTAAGAAGGAATGTGTTAAAACATGAAACTTCAAAACCGTTTCCTAAATTTCTACCATCCATTCCAATATTGATTTAAAATGAGATTCGTTTCTATTACTTGAAGAATCTTCCTTCATATGGGTTCTACAGGCTAGAAAGGACCCCACTGTAGTCTTCATGTGTCTCTTACCCACCTACTTAAGTGTCTCACCAACAAGGCATCCTTACGAGATGGACCCTTTGACATGTCATTAGATCATGATTAGTACCCTCTAGACGGGTGTGGGGAAGTCATTCGCTCTCTGACCTGCTGCCTATCTGCTTCCCACCATGCTAAGTGGCAGCATTGGCATTCCCTGGAGAACTCAGCCATCTGGGAAACAGAATCTTAGCCTGTACCAGGTTTAGAATGTGCTGGAGTATTGGCCATGAGCTTCCTGCCCTCCACTGTTTACAAATGACTACTTTCACAAATCTCTAGTTTTCTTTTGCTATAGCTGTTTGAATGGACGGCTACAGGCATGGGTTATAAAAATTACGATTCTTAAACATCCTTCCTCAGCATAAGCTAAACATGCAACAAGGCCACTTTGTTAGGGAGCAGGTGGCTTGCGTCAGCAGAGAATCTTGGGCACCTTTGTGTTTTAGCAAAGACTTAGATGATTGTCATGTGCAGCGGTGGACACTACTAGCCTAAGGTTTCACAGAGAGGACGTGGTTTTTTATAATTGCCATTCGACACATTTATTGAAGCAGTCTATGACTGAAGCAAGAGGTTTGGGAGATACAGAGATGAATACAAACCTAGCTCTTTCTTGTCCTCCCTCATTCAATACTCAATGGCAAGATTTCTAAATCTCCGCATTTGCAGCAAGTGTTGCATCAGATATCCTACCTTGCTGGTAGGGAATCCCTGGCTGTGGGTTTGTGTTCAGTTATTGGCCTGTGTGTGAACGCTAAGTGTATCCACCTGTTTTACTGAGTGGCCATGGGAAACGTCCTGGACATATGGGGTTTTGAGGCGGCGGGGGGCGGGGGAAGGTTGAAAGGGAAAGCCATTTATCTCAGCTTTCCGCTTCCTGTGATGACCCGAGGCTTTCATTTTAATAAGGAATTCCTCTCCTGGCAGAGAGAGAAAACAGATGGTCTATCTTTAAGTACATAATGTATGTTTCCTCCACATTGTTTTTGGAGAGTATAGCGTATGATTAAGGGAAGTGAAGTCGTGCTGTGAAAAACAGGCTCTGGCGTGTCTGGGATGGCTTCCATATGCACCGGGTGATGACTTTTCCTGATCCCCCTGCCGTCTTCAACAAAATGAACAACTGTGACTCTGAGACCACGTGGCCGTAGTCACTGAACAGCGAGTTTAAGTAGCAAGCCAAGATTTCCCAAGAACACTGCAATTCAAGATTTTTACATGGTCTAGTATAGTTGGAGGTGGTGTTGGCCACCTCAATGGCAAAGTCATACGTCTGCCATCTTGTAGGAAGTAAGCTCACAGTTTTTTGGACACAAGACTATCATCTAATTTGCCAGCGTAACAAACATCTTTTCATGGAATATACAGAATAACATGCTACCAACAATTAGGGTTGATCTGTCCTAACTTTTTAGAATAAAATTGTTGTAAGTAATTTCAGCAAAGTATATATTCAGTACAATATCAGGTAAGTTTCCTAGGCCCCTAGTAAACAAGCGTGAACTCATAGGCACATGGACAAAACATGATTTGGTCCCATAATTGCAGGGTCACAAAGAGGGATGCAGCCTGGTGCCTCCTGCCCCTCTCCCCTGTGGTTCCTGTGGCTGTACCCTCCTCCACAGGTAGATGTCAGTCTCAGAATAAGAAGGAAATCCAAAGGCATTTCTTGGTCATATTTATGCATTTTGAGGATTAGAGAATATGACAGAGTTCTTTCTGGAAAATTTCTTAGACAAGTGGAAAATAAACATTCATGATAAAAATCTCATTGCCAGCTAAGCCGCTGTCCCTTCCTCTCAGGCCATGTGCAGCTCCTTGATGCCTTCCTTTGTTTCAGAGTCGGAAAACCAAGGCTCACCTTCAACCCCAGGCCATTAGATTAAGAGGAGACTTATTAGTTATGGGCTACTTTCTACAGAACAGACAGTGTCCCTGTCAACTATAGCAAATCTACCTGACTTTTCAGTCAGGTACACAAGCCCCCAGGTTCCTACCTCTGCTTGCTGTTGCCAGGTCTCAGCTCCAGAAAGCTAAAGCAATATCAACATGTATGGATGCAGGTTGGGATCTTACCCGTCTTCACTGTGCAGTGGGTGAATGTGTGTATTGGGTGTGCTGGGTGGGGGGGGTGAGGGAGGAAGGTGTTATAGACCAAAGTTGTACCCAGGCCAGCTTTGTTTTTCTAATTGGAAGGTGGATACTAGGCTGTCAGCCTTTATCTGAAATTTAAGAGTAGAGCCTTGAAGATTTTTAAAAAATGTATCACATGCACAGATACACAGACACACACACACACACACAGAGACAGACAGACACAGAGAGAGAGAGAGAAAAAAAGAGAGGAAGAGAGAGAGAGAGAGAGAGAGAGAGAGAGAGAGAGAGAGAGAGAGAGAGAGAGAGAAGAATCTTATCATACAACACGTGGAGATGAGAGAAAAACTTGGGAGTCAATGCTCTCCCTCCACCTTGTTTATTTATTTTAAAAACATTCTTTTCTCATTTTACATACCAATCCCAGTTCCTACTCCCTCTTCTCATCTTGCTCACCTGTCTTCCTCCCACCCTAACCCCCCTCCACTCCTCAGAGAGGGTAAGGCTTCCCTTGGGGAGTCAACAAATTTTGGCATATCACTTTGAGGCAAGACCAAGGTCCTCACCCCTATATCTAGGCTGAGTAAACCATCCCTCCAAAGAGAACGGGATTCAAAAAGCCAGTTCAAACACTAGGGATGGTCTCACTGCCAGTAACCACACAGGCTGCCCCAGCCACACAACTGTCACCCACATTCTGAGGACCTATTTTGGTCCTATGCAGTCCAGAGTCTGTGAGCTCCCACTAACACAGGGCAGCTGTTTTTGTGGGTATCCCCATCATGTTCTTGAACCCTTTGCTCATATTATGGCTCCTCCCTTCGACTGGACTCTGGGAGCTCAGCCCATTGCTAGCTGTGAATCTCTGCATCTGCTTCCATGAGTTGCTGGATGAAGAAGATTCTATGATGACAAGGTATTCATCAATCTGATTACAGGGGCAGGGCAGTTCAGGCATCCTCTCCACTATTGCTTAGGGTCTTAGCTGGGGTCATCCTTGTGCATTCCTAGGAATTTCCTTAGTGCCAGGTTTCTTGCTAGCTCCATAATGACTCCCTCAATCAAGATACCTCTTTCCTTGCTCTCCCTCTCTATCTTCCCCCAACTCGGCCATCCTGTTTCCTCCTGTTCTCCATCCCATCTTCTGCCCTCCCTCCCTACATGGTTCCAATTTTTTTCAGGAGATCGTGTCTATTTCCCCTTCCCAGGAGTATCCATGTATGTCTCAATTTGGGTTCTCCTTGTTGTCTAGCTTCTCTTGGGTCATGGACTATAGACTGGTTCTCCTTTACTTTATGTCTGATAATAACTTATGAGTGAGTACACATCATGTTTCTGCTGCACCAGGAATCAAGTTTTCTTCTTTCTGAGGGTCATGGCTCTCAAAGAGAAGGCCGGAAATGGTATCCTCTTGTAAGATTTTCCGTTTCCCCTTATTTCTCCACACCACTCTGTACCCCATGGAGACCTCTCTTGTGACACCTGAGGGAAAACCCGGGAACAATCCATCTTCAGAGGAGAAGAAGGGGAAGGTGCTAAGAAAGCAGGGACTGGCGTGACATCTGTGTGAAGGGAGTGGCACACGGAAAGGCTCATGGGAGGGGAGGGGAGTTATCCTGACTCTGGGGGACTGTGATGATGGTGGAGAAAGAGTTGAGGTTATGGGGGACAGGAGGAGACTATGTGGGGTAGTGGATTTTCTCTGTCCTTGAAGAAGAAGCAACCCACTTACATCTCATGGCCCAGATTGGGGAAAAAAAATGTGTGCTCTAGGCTAGCATTTGATGTAGCTTCAAGTTCTTAATTAAGGCTACAATTGACCTCTAAACACACACACACACACACACACACACACACACACACACACACACACACACACACATACTCTCACACGTGAATTTTTAAATTTAAAAATTCTTTGAGTATTTCATACAATGTATTCTAATCATATCCCTTGCCCATCCTTCCCATACCCACTTCTATCTCTTAACCCACCTACAGTCATTTTTCTTTTTAAGCCCGGGAGTCTAATTTGTGCTGGATACAATACTTTTGGGCACAGGCCTGGCCCCTGGAGTGTGCTTGGCCTACTAAGGGTCACACCTTTAAAGAGACCTGACTCTCCCTCTCCAGGCAGCTGTCACTTGCCAAGAGTTGCTCAGCCAGGGTGAAACCTTGGGTCCGTTTCCCCTTTGTATGCTTGGATTTTGTCTGACTTAATCTTGCTCAGGTCTCAGGCTTGCTGTCAGAACAGCTGTGAGTTCGTTTGTAAAGTTGACCTACTGTGTCAGAAAACATCATTTCCTTGTAGTTGTCTACAGCCTGAGCCTTTCCATCCCTTTGTAGGGACCTGTGATGGAGATGGCTCATTTAGGATTAAGTATTCAACACTCTTATTCTCTGAACCTTGACCAGTTATGTACCAGTCTCTGTGTTAATAACTACTATAATAACATAGAGTAGTTATATAATAATCTACTGCCAGAAGATTTTCTGAGGAGAACTGAGAAGTGCACTAATTTCTGGGTATAACAAGAAGGAGTCAGCTTAATAGTATATGAATTTAGCAGAACAAGTATAGTAGATTCTCCCTTTGGTCTAAGACTCCTCTAGCCACCCGTTCTTGGACTGAATAACAGTATGGCTTTCATCCTATGGAGGAGACCTTAAACCCACTCAGAAAGGACGTGGTTGCTCCCATAGCATCCAGACCACTATTGTACAAGTTGGCATGTCTTATCCGGCCAGTCGTTATTTCCGCTCACAGTGTTCACATCTGGGTGAAACTGGCGTTCACATCTGTGTGAGATTAACGATTACCTTTCCCCTTCTGTAGTATACCCAGCACCCTCCAGCACAGTGAAAACTAGCCATTGAGGAAGCATCTATTCCTTCCATTCCTGTTCACGACAGTGCTTGAAGCTTTAGCTAGAGCAATAGCACAAGTGAAGGACATGAGTAGGGAAGGAAAAATTAAAGTGTATTTGTTGGAAGATGATATAATTCTGTACATAAGACTAAACACTCCACCAGAAAACTCATACAATTGATAAGCATGTTCTTTTCCCAGTTCCTCCTAGAATCTATCCACCCAACTTCATGTTCTCTCTTTCATCTCAATAACAAACAAATAAATAAAAAACCTTATTAAAACAGCAACATCAAATGGCAAAAAAAATTATCAAAGGAAACATGAAAAAAATGTGGAATTTATTTTGTGTTGGCCAAATACTCCTGGGCATGGGGCCTGCCCTGGCATGTGGTTGATAGACTAAGTGTCACTCCACTGGAGAAAATTGATTTTACCTCGTGTCTCTGGGTCTGTGGATTGTAGCATAGTTCTTCTTTATTTTACAGCTAATATCTACTTATGAATGAGTACATGCCCTGTTTGCCTTTCTCAGTCTGGGTTACCTCACTCAGGATGTTATTTTCTAGCTCCATCAATTTACCTTCAAATTTTCTAGGGTCCTTGTTTTTAACAGTTGAGTAGTACTTGTTATTCTAAATGAAACACACACAGCTAGAAGCCAAACTATAAAATGTCAGATTTACATGTTAGCCCTTTAATAATTAAGTAAATTATTATAATTAAATTAAAAATGATAGCCTAAATACACAGAAGGTTTGAAAATGGATGTTTTCCATTTTAGGACTAAGCTATACAAAAGAGGCCTAATGCTCTAATGCTATACTTTGTTTAATTCTGGTCAGATTAAGACAGTGTGTAAGCAGACAATTCTGAGGATAATTGGGTAATTGGTACATATATTGTGAATTAGATTATGCATTAATATGCTGATTTTGATAGCAGTGCTTATTACGCATACCTGTGATTTTGCTAATGCCTTTATTATTATATAACACCTATATTATTATTATAACTACTTATTAACTTCTGAAAGGGTGAAATAATGATATGTCTAGCACTTAAAGAATGTTCCATGACTAGGGACTGGAGAGGTGGCTCAGTGGTTAAGAGCAGTTGCCGCTCTTCCAGGGGACATGAGTTTGGTTTTCAGCACCCATAGCAGACAGCTCGCAATTGCCTGAAATTCCAGCTCCAGGGCATCGAATACCCTCTTCTAATGATTTCTGACACCAGCACACCCATTGTCAGAGTTAGGGTTTCTATTGTGATGAAACATCATGATCAAAACCACTTGGGAAGGAAGTTTATTTGGCTTATACTTCCACATCATAGTCTATCATGGAAGGAAGTCAGGACAGGAACTCAGACAGGGCAGGAAACTGGAGGTTGGAGCTGGTGCAGTGACTCTGGATGGATAGGGATACTGCATACTGGCTTGCTTCTCGTGGTTTGTTCAGCCTCCTTTCTAATAGAACCAGGACCACCAGCTCAGGGATCAGACTACCCATAATGGGCTGGGCCCTCCCCCATTGATTACTAAATGGGAAAATGCCTTACAGGCTTGACTATGTCAGATCTTATGCAAACATTTTCTTAATTGAGGTTCCTTCCTACTAGATGACTTTAACTTGAGTCAAGTTGACATAAAACTGTATAACACACTCATGGTTTGGCTTGAATGCTCTCTCTTTCTTTTTCACTCCCCATCTCTTCTTCTCTTACACACACACACACACACACACACACACACACACACACACACACACGAATAATTAAAAGTAATATAAGAATTTTCTGGATATGGTCACAGGGAGAGCAAGAGCTCAAAGTCTTCCTCAGATACATAACCAGCTTGAGGCCAGCTTGGGCTCCATGAGAATGGGTCTCGAAATAAATGTTCTAATAGAAAATGTCAGCAGAGAAAATAAAGCAAGATCGGCAAGATGTTTGCAATTGTGAGTAGCAAGTAAGATTTATTCCTTTGTTCTACTTTTCTACCAGATTGAGAATTCCCATCGTAAAACATTTTATAAAGTTGAATCAAATTTTATGCAAGAGAGAACTTAGAAAAAAAGAAAGAAAAGTATATAAAACTGGGGGCTGGATAAACTGATAGTCAATATATACACAGTGTTTTTATTTCAGAAAACTGCAGTCTCTTAATGGACATTACTCTTGAGTTCTAGAATCTTGTAAATTATTATGTTCTTATTATAATTGACCTACCTTCTGAGTATAAATTGTTGATTTGAATTTTTGCTTTTCTACTTCTTTAACTTTTAAAAGGAGGCTAGCTATGCAAGTCGTAAGAATAGCCCTTCCCTACTTTCCAATCTTTTCTCTTAGTCATAAAAACCTCATCTATATTTGTTTAACATTCTGCGTGAACCGACAAACTTGACAAGTCGGTGGGGGATTGCCCAACCCCTTCATGCTTTCTTGTTGATTGAATGAGTGTTCACTGGGGAAATGGGAGGTGAGGCATTTCACATTCCCTCAGTTAACCTCAGCTTCAGCGCTATGCTGGCTGAAAGCAGGCGTGCCTTCACTCCGCCTGGTCACATGGTTGCTTGCCTGACCAGCTCTGGCCAGCATAGAGGGATGGATGGAGTACAGCCCCTGCATCCCAGAGCTACTGCATAAGCCCCACCCAGGAGGCAAACATTAGTGAAAAGTTTCCACTCTGCCCATTGTTGTTTTTGTCTCTTCTGCTCTTTGCGCATGCCTCTAATGCACACCTCCTGGTCCTCAGGCCTCCTTGGCTATTTAGTGAGCCATGGATGCACCTATAATACTTGCTAAGATGCTGGTTTCTTTCCCTAGAAATTGCCAGAAGTTCTGGAAGGAAGAGTCATGTAGTGGCTCTCCAGTTTCATACTCAATGCTCTGAAAATACATTACCTTGAATTGGGGTCATCCGCCATCTATTGTTTTCTCCTGCTCGGGGCATGTGTGGATGTGTGTTGGGTATGAGTATTGAAATCTAAATAATGGTTGTTAATACACAAATGGCCTTATCCTGACCAGTTATCTACGTCTCCTTTATACCTTGACATTAAACAATCTTTTGGAGTAAGATTCTGTTCTGGCGACTGCTTACTGAAGAGAATTGTTAAAAAGAGCATTGGGGGAAAAAAGCTATGAACAATCCAATTTATCCAGATTCGTCCTCCTCCATCATGCACGTCCTCCACTGGGAAAGTAGGTGTTGTGGAAGTCAGGCTTACTGAGGTCTGCGTACAGAGGCCACAGTGTGCAACTGTGCCGACAGTGTCTGCTGCCAGCTCTGTTCCGGATACTTGAAAGAAAAAGGGAATACTACCAGTCGATGCCCATATTAGCTGAACACTGCACATAGGTGCTTTAACGGCCCTTTCTCATTTATATTTGCTGGAACTCTGTATCTCAATGGGTAAGCCTTGGGTGCCATGAAATCAACCAAGGTCAGATTGCTACCTTTTTGCTTCTTTCACTTATCTGCTTATGAATGCATTAATCCCTTACTACGACCTGATGCTTTAGAAATATTTCTTTTAGCAAAATAAGTGTGCAGCTTGTCCTGGTGGAAAATGAATTTACATATAGCAGTGGAAAAATATAGACTTAATGTGTAAATAATCACACCAATAATTAAATAATAAGAAAATGGGATACATGCTGTGGAGGAAAAGAATATTGGTCTGGAATGCAGCATGCAGGACACCGACTCGGATTTATTAGGTCTTTCAGAAATAATAGGCAAACTGAGGTGTGAAAAGTGATAAGGTTAGCCAGGCCAAAGGACTGTGTAGGGGATGGAGATTTCAGACTAAAGGTTCTGGCTGTGGCAAGGCCCTGTACTTGATAGACTTGGGCATGTTTAGTAAACAGAATCCAAGGCAGTATGAGTTAGGTCAGAGGCCACCTTGAAGAGATAATCAGTAAGAGAATGGAGAAACCGACAGGGCTGCAGAGGGCGTGGATCAGCTTTGGGGATCTTGCAGGACACTTGGAGTGCTGTTGAGAATCTCTCTACAGCCAGACAGTTAATGGCTTCAGCCGGTATCACTTAATGTCAGCAATTCAAGCAAGAGCCACTGGGAGCTTTCGCTAGGTTATTGGCAGTAGAGCGGGGGGCTATCTGGAGAGAGTTCAAGTTTGTTTAGAGGATGAAAATCAATAGCACTTGAGAATGAGATGGTATCAGACAATAAAAATAACGAGAATGGAGAATCAGGAAATGGCTCAGCGGATCAAGTGCTTGCTGCCTGTGTATCCCCAGCACCCTGTAGATTCCGGGTGCGGTGGCACAAGTCTGGAGCTTGCTGGCTAGCCAGTGTAGACAAAACAGTGAGCTTCAGGTTCAGTGAGAGATCTTGTTTAAAATAAAGATAAGGAGGGCATGGTACCTCCTCATATGCACTCTCAAAATATACACTCTCATGTACACACATGTGCACACGCACAAGCACACATAACAGAAATGGCAGCAAGGCCGAACTAAGATGTGGAGAGGAATCAGGTCAATGGGCCTCTGACCTGAACATCTAGAACTGCTTAAAGACAGGAAGTATATACCTCTGTCCAGTTTTCAGAACATATGAATGAATGTCTCTAGCTCTGTTAGTCAAGCCCAAGAGTCCTTGGTTCTCAAGGTCCTCCAATTGCTGAGTCCAAGGAGACACCCTTTGCCCACTGCTAATCTCTGGACAGACAGAGAAAACTAATAATTCAGCCAACTGAGAGATAGCAATGTCCTCATATTTTTCCAAACACCTTAGAGTTTTTTTTTTTTTGTTTGTTTGTTTTTCGAGACTGGGTTTCTCTGTGGTTTTTGGAGCCTGTCCTGGAACTAGCTCTGTAGACTAGGCTGGTCTCGAACTCACAGAGATTTACCTGCCTCTGCCTCCCAAGTGCTGGGATTAAAGGCATGCGCCACCACCGCCTGGCTCCAAACACCTTAGAGAGCTACTGAATACTGTGGACATGCAGTACATTTCGCTAATGAAAGAGTAGATGGCCAAACTTCTGGAGAGAGAATGATAGATTATGCAAATGCTTTCAAAACAGAATGGGCTACAGAAGGCAACTGACGAGGTATGAATGGTATTGAGAGATGAAGAACATTGGAGGGCGGACCCCAATCATATGATGCAAGTACCACCTTCCAAAACAGGCAACGTGAGGGAGAACCGGCTTGATAATTTGGGAAGAAAAACTGACCGCCATTTGCCCTGTCAGTGTGTTCATTGTGAGAGGAATGCAAAGCTTCCAGTGACAGGCTGTGGGGAGTTAACAAATTATGGGTACTAATAAGGTTCTTGAATTATTAAATCAGAAAAAAGATTCTTAAGTAGCATCCTCCTTTTGATGTTGATATTAATAAAATTCACACTGCCATGAGGATTCTTTTGATATTCATAGAAAAATATGGACACACATTAACATGTGATTCTCAGCAGTGAGACCAAGGAACATTTATTTATTGTCTATGTGTTTATGTGCGTGTGTGTGTGTGTGTGTGTGTGTGTGTGTGTGCAGGAGGATGCATTTGCATATTTAAGATCAGTATCTTAATCTATTGCTCCTCACCTTATTCCCTTGAGATAGGGTTTCTTATTGAACTGGGAGCTAAGCTAGTGTCCAGCAGATCCCAGCTACCTGTCTCTGCCCCGAGAGCACTGGGGTTTGTAGGCATGTGTATAGCTATGCCCCGCATTATTTATTTAGGCTTTTTAAGTTGCTAAATTTAAATTTTTCCCCCAATATTTCCCTTCTGTGCAATGCCCGGTGATAACAATCACCATCCGCTATTCTTCTTTGACCCCTCTTCCCACTCCACTCCCTTCCTAGCCTCCCACGCAGCCATCACAGCTGTTCTGTGTTCACAGCCGCGACCGCCACCGTCTGTGTTAGGCATCCTACTGCTGTGACAAAACATTGTGACCAAATGCAATCGGTGGAGGAACAGGTTTCTTTCCACTAACAGTTACAGACTGTTATCAAAGGAAGTCAGGGTAGGAAGCTGAGGCAGGAGCCAAGGTAGAGGCCGAGGAGGAGAGCTGCTTACTGGCCTCCTCTCTGTGGTTTACTTCTCTTTGCTTTCTTATAGCAGCTGCCTGGAGGTAGTACTACCTGCAGTGAGCTGGGGCCTTCCACGTCAGTCATTAAGAAAATGCACCACAGGTTTGCCCGCTGACTAGTTCGGTCACCAGAGGTCTTCTTTTCCCAAAGGACTCTAGCTTATACCAAGTGGACATCAAAACCAGCCATGTCTTATCCAGGAAGCAGTGCCCCACTGAAATCCTCCCCATCTTTTGGCCTCCCCAGTCCTTCCACCTCCTCTTCTATGATGCTCCTTGGGGACCAAGGATGTATTCTCACACGGGGCCAAACATTTAGGAGTCTCTTTCTCAGCCCTTTGACCAGCCATGGTCCCCGCTTTGCCCATCACTGCCTACCAAAAGAGGCTTCTCTGGCCAAGGTTGAGGGCCTCACTAGTCTATGGTGATAAACATAAATATTTAAAGGCAGTCCATCAATTTGAAAGCCCACCCCCACAGTGACTTACGTTCTCCAACAAGGCCACACCTCCTAGGAGTGCCACTCTGTATGGGTCAAGCCTTAAAGACAAGATGAATCTATGGGAGCCATACCAGTTCAGACCACCGCAGATTCCATTGCCTATGTGCTAATACCCTGTCTGCTACAACATCCAAAAATACTATTAGCCATTTCTAAATGTCCCTTGGGATGAAACAGGGCCAGGTGAGGTGAATTTGGTTGAGAACCCTGCCTTAAATATTTATCTCTGTGAGCCAGGTTGTTGTTATTTGCAACCTTAAGCCTGGAAACAGCTAAGAAACCCCAACATCTAACACAGTTTCACAGGGGAAAACACTTGTCAGCCCCCATTACACTTGCACTGGTTAATTCCCCTGTGTGGAGCAAAAGGAAGAGTCATCTGCTGTTTTTTGTTTTGTTTTACTGATGTGCTTGCGGCAGGAAGCCAAGTGATCGGGGTGTGCGTGAGAGAGATAGAAAGAGGTATTTTCCTAACACAATTAGAGCCCGGAGAAATGGCAGGCAATTAGGTTGAAGAATGCCTTGTTTAACATGCACTTGGCATAACAGAGCCAGCAGGTTGCAAATTATGGGATATAGATTTTCATTAGCATGTCTGCATAATGCGTTTTCGTGCATTTAAAGATGCAGATTTGAGGGTTGGTAGGAAGTATGGAAATTCTTTGTTGCTGTAACTAAAGCTTAGCGTTTACAGCCCTGAGTTGTTATTGCTGATTCTTTAGTTTAAGCACATCTTCTGGGCATTTGCATTTTGCTTTCAATTGTACCCCCCCCCCCCCCCCCCCGCCTCCATCCTTTAGTACATTTCTATCAAGGTGCTCCCACGGGCTATCAATCTTGGCAGGAGATTTATCTCAGACTCTTTTCAGGACCGGAGAGACTAGGCGTGCGAAGTTGAACCATCTTCTCCCACACTCAGGAAGACTGTGAAGTGGTTTTCATATTTTCTAGTTGCTGTTTGACCTATGGGTTTTGACATTTTAAGTCATTGGTCATATGGTCATTGTAAGATGTAAACAAATCAGTGTAGTACTTCTAGAATCTTCTACAGTACATTCCTTTTGACCTTTGCTTTTGCCAGGGTTGTCCTTTGACATCTCAGCAATTGTCACCGGGATGCCCTAGAGGTACCAAGACTCATGGTGCCCAGGTAAAATGGCATGCTCTCATGTATAAGCGGAGCACATACCCTCCCATATACAGCAACCATCTCTAAATCACTTCCAGGACATAAAGTAATGTAAATGTCACATCTCATGCAAATATTCAAAGACTGGTGACAACAAGAAGAGATCGTCCATGTTTGCTGTATGCAGTTGTGGTTTTAAAACTCATTTTCCATTTTCAGTTGGCTAAGTCCACGAATGTAGAACCTATGTATAAAGAGTCCATGGGTGTAAAAGTTTCCCTGTAACCTAGCTGCCTTGGTTCAAATCCTAACTCACCAGTTGGTAGCTGAAAACCTACGTCAAAATACCCCAACTTAGTGATATTTGATGAATTTTATTGTCCGTTTTTTTCTTAGACTTATATGTAGCTCCAGCTGGTCTCTCTATGTAGTCAAGAATGATCTTGATTGGGATTACAGGCATGGGCTATTACAACCAGTTTTAGATGGTGCCAGTTATTAAACCAGGGCCCCACATGTGTGAGGCTGGATCTCTGTCAGCTGAACCACATCTCCAGTCCAGGTCTGAGTAGTTTTGACTGACATCAGGACATTTAAACAGACGCCATAGTTTCTTGCTGTACCGAGGAATAACTCTTAGGCTATGGGGGCACAGGAAAGAAGGAGGTCAAGAGAGTCATAATGTATCGTAGAGCAAGGCCTGATCAGTCAGGGCATAAGGTAGATCCAGGTAACTGACTTCCCGGTGCTGGGAACCATTTGCAGATCTGAATAGCCAGAGTGTGGATGCTAAGTCTGGGATGATTACCATTAATTCAGTGCGAGATGAAACATAAGAATTTTGAGAAATGACTGGCTCCTTGCAGTAAGTACATCGCTGAGATTCTGCAACTACAATAAATAGCTTGTAGGTGCCATATCTCAACAATCATTTGCTCATGTTCTGTTGTTTGTTCCTTCTTTTCCAGCTTTCTTCACAGTTTATTTCATGCATATTTCTGCTCCGTGTGTCTGTTGCTACACCCACTCTTCTAGTGTGCTTTAGTTTGTTCACCAGTCACTAGTTATTCCTGTCCTCTTTCACTGTTTGGTGTGTGTGTGTGAGTGTGTGTGTGTGAGTGTGTGTGTGAGTGTGTGTGTGTGTATGTGTGAGTGTGTGTGTGTGAGTGTGTGTGTGTGTGAGTGTACTTGTGTGGGCCGTGCACACACATGAGGACAGAGGAGAGTTGGCTGGAGTCTATCCTGCTTCCTCCCTTCCAGTGTAGGTTCCGGAACTCAAACGTGTCAGACTTGAAGAAATACCTTTGTCATTCTTTGAACCCCAAATATGACCAGACAACAACAAAGATTTTTTTCTCCTCCATGAGTTTTCTTATGTGTTCTTTTAAAATTATTATTGTACTATAAAGAACTTGCAAAAAATCATACACCTAAATGGACCAGTTTCCAATCCATATCTCAGTGAACTTCTGTACAGTTAGAACGGTTCTTCGGAAGCTGTGGATTTCACACCAGATTTTACACTTGCCGGGGTCCAGCCTTGGCTCAGGTTCTGGTCCTGAGACTGGAAAGGGATGTTTATAAAAGGATAAAATTTGACTATCAGGTGGTTTGGACTCAAATGGCCCCGAATAGCTTAGGCCATCTTTATCTATACTTTAACGGAGTTTTTCTACTAGGCTTACATGAACAACTTTGTCATTGGCTCCTATTTTTGACTCCTAAGGAATAAATCATATTTTAAGAAATACATCATAGCTGGGTGATGGTGGCGCACGCCTTTAATCCCAGCACTCGGGAGGCAGAGGCAGGCGGATCTCTGTGAGTTCGAGACCAGCCTGGTCTACAGAGCTAGTTCCAGGACAGGCTCCAAAGCCACAGAGAAACCCTGTCTCGAAAAAAAAAAAAAGAAAAAAAGAAATACATCATAATCATTATAAAAGCTCCCATTGTTCGTCTTTATGCTTTCCCAAATACACTTTCCCACGCCCTACATAACCTTATCCTAGGCAGAGTTCAGCATTTTTGCAGGCTTAACTAACTATGGAGTCAGACACATCCTGCTCTTCCAGGACTTCTGTCAGTAAAGCACCTACTTGTGGTTACAAAGTTAAAAAGCAGCAGACTAGACAGCAATGTCCAAACCCAAACAACTGTCTAAAAGACATGGTTTTATATGGTTTTCTTTTTCCCATGTCTCAGCCTTTCTGCAAAGGGAAAACTTGGATGAGGCATTCTTTTCCCATCTCACTCTGCCATACTTCTCCCAATAATATAAGCTCCTGTATGCGTTTTTCTCATTGGATAATACTAGATCCTATCAATGATTCTACACGCTTGGTGTGCAGGGAACTTACGCTCCACATTGACACTCTGTGGATTCCCGAGGCTTTCCCCCTATTCTGTGTTTGCCTGCCTGACTCTCGTTTCCAGACAGAACTGTGGGACACTGTTAATGTTCCAAGTGTTGATTTCTCATATGTCCCTAACTATCTCTATCGAGTCAGAAAAGTGCCCGGGTTAGGAGTTGTAGTTAGTCATTCCAGATGAGAAATTTGAGAAGCATTAGATCCCTATTAAATCTTGGGGGAAAATATTCGAGAAAGCACAGGATTTCCAGGGAAATTACAGCTGTTGCCCACGTGCCTGACAAAGTGAAACTAAGAACGTCCCAAAGAATCAGCAATTTAATGAAGGAGAAATGAGCCTGTAAGCTGCATGAGTTTGCAAATTCCTACGCTGTCCTGTGATCTACTGATCCTTGCCACGTGAGACTCCATTTTCATGGGTGTCTTGCCCTGAGGAAACACTCTGGACATGTAGTCACATGTTGATCCAAGACTAGGCCGCATGTCTCCAAACTTACACTTTTACTATTAAATGTATGTTTATGCTCTTATCCACCACCACCAAACAAAAAGCCCATGAGAGTTAGAACAAGGAAAACACCCAGTTTCATATCCTCTTCATACAGTAGTGGGGGTAAACTCTTCATTGCACCAGCAGTAGTAAATTCAAGTCGCAGGTCTGCTGCTGGCTAAGCCACTTCTCTGAAAAAAAGTTACTTGTCAACAAAATGAAGGGAATGTGCTAGACAATGTTTCCTGTCACGTAAGAGATCTAGAGTCTCGCTCCACTGAGTAGATCCTCTGTTGCCTTCAGGAGTATTGAAAATAATATTGAAAAAAATCTGTGCTTTTCAGTTATAAGAAAATATTCTCCTGCTGTCCTGAGTAACTTCAAGGTGCTATGGAGGCTCAGGCAGGGGAAGGTGAGGATGAGGCTGGGAAGGAAAGCACCACTCCCCCTCCTCATCTCTCAGCTGCTGCTCCAATGAGGAAATGATTACTTAATGGCTATGCAATTTGTAAAACAGCTGTCTGAGCTTTCATACCCAGCTGTCCCCAGAAAGGGAAGGAGTTGAGCCTTGTCTGTTCTCTACTTCATAGCAGATAAATTAGCAACGTCATTTCAAAACAAACAAGCAACTCCCGGGGAGGAATTTCCTTTGGAGTCCCTTGATGAGGAAGATTCCGAAGTGGACGAAGGTTCTGAAAACACATTTCCTTAACCTTGAAGGGGTGAGAATGTGAGAGAGACACAAGTGAGCAGGAAATGATACCCCCTTAATAGCGCTCTAATTGATAACTATGTTTTTCTCTGGAGGCGCAATTAAGCAAAAGCAATAACATCCCAGATCTAATTTTTCTGGCCAGTGTGTCCAGTGTGGAAGAAATCTCTGGATCCTGATTCACGAGTGGGCTAGACAGAGCATTTGGTCATTTCAGGGGATCCTGATGAAGGTGAGCGTCACGTGCTCACTAAGATGTGTCTATAAGCAGAGAACTGGACTGGGAGCCTTGAGAGTCTTTTCATACGATCTCAGAGTCATATAAAAAGAAGGTCTCGTGGTCTCCACCATGCAGCATGGACAATCACAAGGTTTGAATGTATTTCTTAGTTAGAAAGCACTTGATTTCTGGAATTGAATTGAACCTGTTAGAATTGTGATAAGAGAAGCAAGATTGGGGTCTGGCTGTTTGAACCTTCATGCATCACCGTTTGATGCTGAACAAGAGATACATCCACGTAGACCCTAACTTCCCATGGTTACCTTGCACACTATAAGCCCAATCCAATAATGGTTTCCTAGTAACTTCTTCTGACTTCAAAGCCATTCCTCTTCTATATCCTACTATACCTAGCCAATTTGGATGTGATATAAAGGCTCAGAGAGGAAAATAAACAAATGCATCTAGCTGTAAAGAACCCATCTTATGTAGCAAAACAGTATGTGTTAGCTACACTAATCTTTCATGTATGTTACTAAGAAAGCACCATGAATCAAGACAAATGTCACGCTGCCTCCTTCCAGGGACTAATCATGAAATACCCTTGAGTCTCTTCTCTGCTCTTGAATATTAATTTCCGAGTTGTCAACGACCTGAGCAGGACCTGGGCAGCATCCTGCATTCTGAGAAGTTGCAGGAGGCCTTCTTTCAATAAATTCCCCCTGGAAGGAAGGAAATAAGAACGTAATCACATCATCTGCAGCTTGAATAAGATCTGCTACGCTACAAATCTGCTTAGCTCATGGGTCTGCTCTCTCCTCCAGCTGTCTAAATACCGCTAAGCTCCAAACCCTGTCATACTTCGACTTCCTACAACAAATCTTGCCCCATGGCCCTTAGGCCACAGTGACCTTCTTCCGTCCAGATTTCGCTTGTCACCTGGGTCTGTACCACACATTTCAGAACTTGTTTGAATTATCTTACGTTGTCTTCTGATTCTTTTAAAATAAACATTTGCTCCTTGATAGAAGGAAACCACACTACTAATCTCTTGTTCCCTGCAAGGCACAGCATGATGAAGGAACAGCAAACAAAAAAATAAACGCTCATTCAGTTTTCAAACTATGACATTTATTTTGGCAGAACTGGGGTCACTTCACCCTCATAAACCTCATGTGCTAATCCTATTATGGCCACAGGAAGTCATTCACTCCATTGATAGTAACAAGCCTAGGTTCTTGTCTTGGCTCTGTCACGTAGTCTATGTGTGAACGCTCAACTTCTTCACTTGCTCAACAGGGCAATAATATCGACTCTAGAGTGTGTGGGAAAATAGCAAACCACATCATTAGCAAATGAAAACCCTCAAGTCTGTAGCCTAGGAAACCCCTCTAAAGAGCTCACAGTGCGAGCATGAGGGCCCGAGTTTCCATCCCCAGCACCACCACAGAAAGCTGGGCGTGGAAGCATGTGCCTGCCATCCAGTGGCGAAGAGGCAGAGACAGGAGGATCCCTGGGGCTTGCTGGCCAGTCAGTCTAGCCGAGTCAGTGAGTTCCAGATTCAGTGAGAGACTTGTTCAGGAAGACTCCAGGTGTCAATCTCTTGCCTCCACATTCATGCGTACTCTTGCACACATGTGTAAACACAGACGTGAATACATCCACACACCACACATGGCTTATAACAGCTCTGAAGTATACTAAATACCATTTCTCTATCTTGCTCTTTTCTATCAGTGACCAAGCCTGGGAAAAGCAAGGCGCCAATGCCAGGAACAATCTTTTTGGATTACACCTGTTCTGTAAAGCTGTCTTGGTAAGACAGCAAAAGAGACAGAGCTCAGGATACAATGTAAACCTAAATGCCACAGAACTTACCATCTAGCGTTCTGGGGAGGGAGTTGGCATTCACCCTTCTGGAAAGCCTGTTTCTGTGTCATCTGTAAAGCACCCTTTCCTTGAATTGGCATAGCATGGTTGGCTAACTGGGTGCCTGGGTATGTTAGGAGTTCAGAGCTAACAGACATTTGCAGAGGACCCTGTGCATATGGGGATTGTGGAAAGCAAAGCTTCAGTTTTAGCATGCGTGAAAATCCCCTGAAGATTTGGTAGAATACCCACAGCCCTGGAGTCTGTATTTCTGTGTGTCTGTATCCAGGTGCTGCTACTGCCAATGATTATCCCCAAACTTCTGCAAAAGCACACTGACCTTGACTGAGATTGACTTCATACATTCAGTTACCAATGGATCCAGCTCTTGCTATGTTTTTCCTACAGTCAGAATCTTCTCAAAATAATCAGAACCCAGTATAGAAACTGCCTTTTGACAAGAAAAATGATTGGCAAAGCTTAGGGAAAGACTTTGAGGGACTAATTCTGTATAATAAACCGTCTATCTCTATACTGAAGTGGGGGAGCTTTGTGTTTGATATCAAAAGCCTATTGTAGCTGACATACTCCACTGCTTTCAGTGGACTGGCTTAAAATATTGGTCAGCATTGCCTTTCCCTCTGTGAATAGCATCCTTGCCCCCCAAACTCTGTAGACACATACCTAGATTCCATCACCTTACGCCTGCTCAATTCCAAGGTGACCCTGCCCCCCTTTAGATGATATCAATCCATCAGGGCCATTTACTACCCCCCCCGGCTGTGACTGAGTTAGTGCTTTCTTCTCATCCCCAGGGTAGAAGGCATTAAAATTCTAGCATTTGTCAATTCAGTCCTCTGCCATCATTTGGGGTGATCTCTATGACTTTTTTTTTTCCTTTTTCCTTCTAATTTTACAGATTCCACAAAAGATAGTCCAGAGGAAAGCTTGGGGATACATAATATAAACAGAACTATGTTGTGT
This sequence comes from Microtus ochrogaster, assembly GCF_000317375.1. Taxonomy (NCBI): domain Eukaryota; kingdom Metazoa; phylum Chordata; class Mammalia; order Rodentia; family Cricetidae; genus Microtus; species Microtus ochrogaster. The sequence continues at coordinate 20,850,705 of NC_022023.1, forward strand.
GGCAAGGGATTCAGGGGCGGGGAGCTGGTATAAGTTATCTCTGGTGCTGGGAGGAGCTCAAGGGTTGGAAGGACAAATTAACTTTTGAATAGGGAGTAAGGCATGAATGATGACTTACGATGGAAAGCAAGAAGTCGTTCCAAGTTTTATTTTCAAGTGATCTTCTGGCTCCCCATCTCTGTATGTGTTTAACTGGATTATATTGAAGTCCAAGCAAAAAAAAAATTGGCATAATCCAGAGGCCTCTGTTGAATTAGGAGCAGCGGGGCTGCGTCCCCAGCACCCCGCTGCTCGCAAAGCTAGCTTTACCCGAAATAATTACACAGACACTGTATTCTTTTAAACACTGCTTGACCCTTTAGCTCTAGCCCTTACTGGCTAATTCTGATATCCCGATCAACCCATCTCTAATAATCTGTGAGCACCGGTCTTACCGGGAAGATTCTAGCCTATGTCCATCCTGGGTCGGAGCTTCATCGAGTGTGTCTGCCTGGGAGCGGGGCATGGCGTCTCTCTGAGGCGTCTACCCCCGAGAGGAGAGCTGTCGAGTCTCTGTCTGAGGTGTCTTACCTCACTTCCTCTTCCTCCCAGCATTCTGTTCTGTTTACTCCACCCACCTATGTTCTAAGCTATGAGCCCAAGCAGTTTGTTTATTACTTAACCAATGAAATCAACAGATTGTTATATGACACTCCCATATCAGGCCTCTGTGTGATGAAATTAGTGATTACATAGTGAGACCTACCACTGACTGGATATACATATGGCAAGGCTTCCTAATATTCACTGTATATTAGAATAATTGGTGTAAAATTTATTTATCTTTTGATTCCGGACCTTTACCCTGACCATCTGGAGCTATCTTAGACAGGGCCAATATAGTTAAAATGACAAAAATTATTTAAATCTGAGGCCAACGTTGAGTGTCATCATTGGTGGTAGCTAAACCAGCTCTTAGAGGTTGCAAGAGTGTTTTATTACACTTTCCAGAATTTTGTGAGTTAAACCTATGAATAAGGGGAAATTGACTTGAGTGAGGGTGTTTACAGCATAGGAACTGATAAACATTACACATTCATTTTATTCTTACTTTAGAACTGGTTACTAAGCATTTATAGGCACACCATTGTCCCTAAGGGGGAACCATATCTTTTCTCATTTAAACTTAGACAATTTAGAGTAGAAACTGGACTCTATCTATACTTATGGCTGGACAGTCAGCTTGAATCAGAAATCATAATCACTTTAAGTAAATAGTTGTAATGTCCATTCCATGCTTAGTCAATAGAGGTTAAGAGAATTTAAGGAAGTGACTCAGGTTTATTCATAAAAATTGAATTAGGATATCAGGCTTAAGGTCAATATGATGAGTCTACAGGTCAGTGGCAACTATGGAAATATTATTGGTTAGCACAAGATAAATGTGGAGAGACTTGTAAAGCAGATTCTTATTCATTTAAGTCAATTTACGCGGCAAGGGGAGTCTAAAACAGTGAATCCAGATAGAATTTACTCGAACACGTTTCTTATACATTGTTATAGAAACTTAAAATATAAAGAGAGAATTAGAGACAAAAAAACCAGAGAAAAAACGTCCCAAGATCTTTTGTGTCCCACAGCTTTGCATGTAATGATAGATCTACTCATTCTTGATGTTCAGGAGACTTTCTAAACTCACCCGGATGTTATTCGGTATTTGTTCGTCACGTGAGCTGTTATAGATGGAAGGGCGGAGAGGAGAGATTTCTCCTACTATTCTTTATTTTATCAAACCCAGGCACATTTCAAGTCACCCCCTCCCTCCACAACCCCTCCCTCCACACCCCTTAACTTAGTGCTTCCCCAGTTCTCAGCTTCCTTCTTCAGAGGAAAAAAATCAGGCTGGAAGTCTTGATCATAACTCTCCACATAGACGCATCCTGTCTCCCTTCTCCCTGCTCCCTGCAGGGTCATTCCCCTTCCAGCTCCATCACCTTTTCCTTTCGGCCCCTGAGTTACACACATCTGTACAGTTGTGAAATCGTCCATTGGAGCCATCATCACATCAAGGATCACCTGACGTTCACACAAGCACCCATATGGTTTCTTCAATGTATAACCCACCTGGGGAGCAACTGATTTTGCTTATAATGCCGTAAGCAATTTTTTTAAATTACTGCAGATAAGCGGTAATGGCTGGGAAATAATTGGTTTCAATGCAACCAATCACATACCATGTAAAGATTATTCTAATTCATATTTTTTTGTTGCTCTGAATTTACAGAAAGGCTAGTCTTCTTATAGCTTTGGCTCAAATCACATATTTTTTTTTTTTTTTCGAGACAGGGTTTCTCTGTGGTTTTGGAGCCTGTCCTGGAACTAGCTCTTGCTGGGATTAAAGGCATGCGCCACCACCGCCCGGCTTGTTTTTTTGTTTTTTTGTTTTTTTTGGAAATCACATATTTGAAAATCTAAGTAAGCAATGCTCATTTATCTTCATTCAGATGAAAGTGGTCCCTTAAGGAAACAGCATCATGTGCGTGTATATGTACACACGCATATTTGCATCACATATGGTAAGGTGCATGAGTGAATTTGTGTCCGGAGAGTGCTGATTGCCTGTGAGGAAACTCCAGGAAAGCAGGACAAGAGTTCCGGTGACCGCAGCACTCCAAGCAAAAATTTGTTGTTGGAAGGTGCTTTCATGCCCCCTCCCAGGTGTAGTAAGGATGAGTGAGTTTACCTTGGATTATCTCAATAATAATGTTAGATGATGTTTCCAAGTGTGCCTAAGTCACATGGATGTGCCTTGCCCTTGTGACTGTACGCAGTTTGAACTCACGTGAACTGTGCTCATGTGACCTTGCTTAACCCTCAGAACGTAAATTGTCTGAGGCCCTGAATAAAGTTGGCTATTGCACCAGACTTTAGTCTGCTTCAGACTCGGTTCTCCCAGGTTCACACTGCCAGCTAGAGCGGTAACTGTAAGGATCCAGTTTTCAAACACTATCTGAATCTGTCCTTTTTAAATAACAGCTGTTATTCACAGTAGCCAGAACTAAGGAGATGTCTCAGAGCTGGTGGTTAAGACTGCTTCCTGCTCTTGCGAAGGACATATTTCAGTTTTCAGCACCCATGTCTGGTGCCTCCAGCTCAAGCAACTCCATCATTGTCCTCTGGCCTCTGCAGATAACCCCACTTTCATGCACGTACCCCACAAGGTACGTACTCATAACTAAACATAAAAAAAATCTTTTAAATACAAGGGACATGTCCCTGTGTCTCATTCTTTTCCTTTATGGCTTCTGCAAGGTGAAGTAGGCATCACTAGAGCAGAGATGACCAGCAACTAGCCATCTACCCTGACCAACTTGTTTAAGGCCACCATCATCGTCTATGCAAAGGAGTGGACAGCTGAGAAGAGCAATCCAGATATCCCAGTTTTTACTTGGGCTTGGTGTCTGCTGATGGTCTTGTTAATTCTTTGTGTGCTCTGGTCCTTTGCAGGCCTTGGGATCCTGGCACTGCTTTGAGTCCAGGAATGTTGTACTCCTTCCTTGCCAAGACAAGGATGTGACTCAGTGTTCTGTGATGGAGATTAGAGGGATACGAAGTCTCACACTCTAGACCAGCCTGTGGTGACCATGGCATCAGAATGAGCTCCTCTTGCCCCCGTGCATGGCTTGTACCTTATTGAAAATGAAGAGTTGAGACTGTGGTATTTTTTTCTTCCTTTTGGAAAAGCTTCACTCTATCAAAGGAGAAGAGAATGTTCTTCTTGCCTGAGTGTTGGAGGAAGCTTCCAACCTTAAAATGAAGTTGCATCTAGTTTTTCTGAAAAGCACTTGCTTAACAAGAGTGCCCAGTAAGTGTTCCCAGCAGAGGGATCGGGAACTCTCAGGAAGGAGATACTTTGTTATGTATCTTGCAGAGGTTGGACATCCCAACACCACAGCCCAGCAATCCTGAAACAGAAAAGAATCTAATTATATACTTTTAAATTAGCGTATATATCAATTATACAGAATAGCATGTTTCATTATATTGTCATACATGTGTATGAGGTCTTTTATTCAAATTTACCCCTTATACACCTTACAGTTACCCTTGCTCCCTCCCCACTATTCTTCCTGCTCCCCAACAGTCCCCTTCTATTTGTTAGGTCTTATTTCTTTATTTTATTTTATTTTATTTGAGAACTTCATAATTATATGCAATGTATTTTGATCATATATACTGCCAATCTACCTTTAACTCCTCCCATCTTCCTACTTACTTTTTATCTTCTTTCTATTAGTTTTTATTTTTATGCAGTTTAATTAAAATATAATTGTATCATTTTCCCCCTTCCTTAGCTTCTTCCAAGATCCTCCCAAGTCTCTTCCTTTCAACTTCTTTCATGTTTCCCCATATATATGTACATACATATATGCAAGCTCATATACATATTCACAAATACATAACTAGAACTTGCTGGATCTGCTGGTTTCAGGGCTAACTTAAATCTTATCTTTACACCCACAGCTAAGTGTACCTCTCACCCCTCACCAATGAAGCCTCTCTATTCAGAAAACCACAACTGGACACAATGTAGAGATCAACAGATTGTGGAGAGTCCAGCCTCAAAGCATAAATCTACATAACAGCTCCTGCATCTGTGGCTCAGGGAACACTGTGTAAGAAGGGCCAGAAAGAGTGTAAATGGCAGAGAACCAGGAAATTGGCTGTGAAACAGGCTCTCCTTGAAATATCTGCATAAGCAAGACCTGAACAAGGGCAGTATGAATAGACATGTTAGCAGCAGAATGTGGAAACATCTCCTGGGGTCATATCTCTAGATAAGGAATTACTGGAAACTGATGATGACTGAAAGAATTGCCTCTTCCATAGATGAACCCTCTAATTAGCCAGTAATATGAATCCAAGTTTAGTGCTAATTAACACACATGAGTATTAAGCCAACCATCTGAGCATAGTCAACCCACTGGGCATCTTTGTAACTGTTCTATTGTTCTAAAGATGCTGACCAGGGTTTCTATTCTGCCTGGTCCTGCAGCTGTTCAGCTCCAAAGAAACACACATAGGTCTACATTAATTATAAACTGGTTGGCCTATTAGCTAAGGCTTCTCATTAATTCTTTCTTACGTCTTAAATTAGTCCATAATTCTTGTCTATGTTAGCCATGTGGCTTGGTACCTTTTTCAGTGAGCTGTTCTCATCTTGCTTCCTCTGCATCTGGGTGACAAATTCAGACTGACTCTTTACTATTCCCAGAATTCTCTTGTTTTCATTGCTCCACTTCTACTTTCTGCCTGACTACTGGCCAATTAACATTTTATTAAAATGATACAATATAAGTGACAGGGTACAAGACCCTTGTCCCACAGCACTTGGCTTTATTTTAAACTTTATTTCTTTTATTTTTATTTTTTTTGAGACAAGGTTTCTCTGTATATCTTTGGCTGTCCTGAAACTCACTCTGTAGACCAGGATGTCCTTGAACTCATAGAGATCTGCCTGCCTCTGCCTCTCAAGTGTTGGGATAAACACCATGACCAAGGAAACTCTTATTTAAAAAAAATTTAGCTGGGACTTGTTTGTAGTTTTAGAGGATTAATCCATGGTTTTTATGGCACGAAACAGACAGGCATGCACTGGAAAGGTGAGAGCTTTCCATCCTGCTGTGCAGGCTGTAGGCTGAAAGAAAGAGTCTGGTGTGGGTTTTTGAAATCTCAAAGCACACCCCTGGAGACACACCTCCTCCAAACTCCTCCAACAAGGCAACCCCGTAATCCTTCTAAACAGTTCATAAACTGGGGGCTAAGAATCCAATATAAAAGCCTATGGGGGACACTCTCATTTCAACCACCACCTTGAGTTTATGTAGAAAGATATGTGGAAAGATACTTGTCTTTGTAGGTATGGCCTTCTCCACTTAATGGGGCAATCTCTAGTGAGAAAACTAGTATGGTGGTTCCTCAAAAGTTGAAAATAGATCCATCACGTGATTCAGCCATACCATTCCTGGATATGGGATATCACAAAGGCTCACAGCCAGCACATCATAGATGTGCTGGCAAACGCATATCTATTATAGCACACTACTTACAACAGCCAAGCCACTGACTTGATCCAATGCATATCAGCTGATACATGGATTAAAAATTGTGGCAAGCATACACAATGGAGTGTTACTCAGCTGAGAAGAAAAAAGAAAATAATTTATGAAAGTTGAATGGCTCTAATTTTAATTTAAAACTGTCTCCCAAAAGGCTGGTGAGATGCCCTGCTGCCAAGCCTGATAACCTGAGATTAATTCCTGAAATCCACATAGTAGGAGGAGAGAACTGACTCACACAACTTGTTGTCTGACTGCTATATGTATGTCATGGCGTCCAAGTACACACACACACACACACGTACACGGATAAATAAGTAAGTAGAGATGAAAAAAATTAAATTCTCCCTCGCAAGTTTTTAAACATACCCAAGAGAGGATTACTGCTTTGTTTTAGGAGTCACTGTTTAATTAACCTTCATTCCACATGTGGAAGCAGTTTGAAATTGTAAAGAACAGAAAATTTCTTTTGACTCGCATTCACCAAGCATTAAACATTAATTGATTAATGTTAAAGTAAACACACACAATGTTCTATGAACCTTGATTATCTAGACTGCCAGCTATTTTGATAACCTGTAGGTATTTGCATATTCTCCTGATACATCTTCTGTAACTTTATAACACTGTAACACCAATTAGGAAAGGACCTGGGCATGTGGGTGTGTTCCTGTAAATCCAGACACTTGGCAGGTTAAGGTGGGAGGACTGCTTGAGCCCAACCATTTAAGGATATACATACTGCCACAAAAATAAGAATAATAAAAATTTAAAGTAAGAAAATAAAGTTAAGAATGGGATCCTAGAAGGGAGAAGTATAAATTCTGTGTGGTGGTTTCCATATTATGGGCTCAAAGTCTTGAACAAGCAGCAGTGTAAATCTGGTTTTCTTGTAGATAGATTTCTTAGAATTACAGCAGTGCTATTTGAATGTAATGTATCATCCACATTACTTGTATCCTAATTATACAAAGATTCCCCCTCCCCAAAACACAAACATTGATGCCCTAATCCCCAAGACAATATTATGTGAGATGAATACCTGGGAGTGTTACTAGTGGTTGAAGTAGAAGAACTCAAGGACACAGAGTGGTTTAATGCACAAGTAAAAATGAATATCCTATTTTTCTTCCATCCATCCATCATCCATCCATCCATCCATCCATCATCCATCCATCCATCATCCATCTATCCATCCATCCATCATCCATCCATCCATCATCCATCTATCCATCCATCCATCATCCATCTATCCATCCACCCATCCATCCATCCATCCATCCATCATCCATCTATCCATCTATCCATCCATCCATCCATCCATCCATCCATCCATCCATCCATCCATCATCCATCTATCCATCCATCCATCCATCATCCATCCATCCATCCCTCTCTCTCACCCTACAGTGAGAGCACAGTGAGAGGCAGCTGTGTGAAAGTCAGAAAGACGTCATTTCACCAGAACTAAACATGCTGTCATTATGATTGTGACTGTACAGCTTCCAGAAACAAGAGATGGTGAAGTGCCGTTTAAGGACCCCATCTGTGTGATTTCATTACGGTAGCCTCAGGGTGAAGAGACAGGGGGCTTCCTTCACACACATGAGTCAGACAGCAAGGTGGGCCTCGGAGAAACTGTCATCTGTCCTGCCATTATGGAGATCAAAATAAGTAGGCTGTGATGTGTTTTCAGCCCCTTCGGGCAATAGCACACGTGAGAAACAGAGGGAGGCATCTCAAACGTGTACCAGTTTGAAAGAGAAACTACATAAATATTTTGGATCTCAGAGACTGTGTTTACACCACTGACCAAGAAATAAATTGTTAAAGACCACAGTGACTTTGCGTTGGAACTTCCATTTGCATTATGAAATGTCCATGAGCCTATGAAGTCAAAGAATGGAAGGTGATGGCTTGAACTTGGTATGTTTGAGTTTCAGACTGTCAAGGAATGCACTCGTGATAGTTACTATGGATTTGGTTACCTAGGAGAAAACCTTCTAAGTCTGTCATGGAAGCAGTTTCTAGACTGGGTTATAGAGGTGACAAGACTAACCCTGCTGCTGAGGGAGAAAAGACATCAAGGGTCCCCACCCAACACTGGATCCTGCATTCTATTGCAACACCAACCATCTGAATGGATACACCCAACTGGCGCCATGGTGGACTGAATTATGAGGCTGCCATTTATTTTCTGATTGGGTATGGAGGCTGACGCACAGAAGGGATTTCATGCCTGTTACTACAAACCCAAACAAAGGCCCACAGCATTGAAGATCACCGGCCTTCGAGGGGGTACCTACTGCTGTTGTTTTGCCAAGTGGACAGGCTAATAAAGTACATTCTAAAATCTGCATGTTTATACCCAGAGGTTCATGCTACTCTCAATTTTTGTCCAAGAATCTCCTTTTCGGAGTAGTTAGTGGTTACCCCGAACTGCTCAAAGTGTGCAGTAGAAAGAGCTGAGTGTTCAGCTGTGGCTCGGTCATCGACATCAACCTCCAGAGCCAAGGCTCGGGGGATTTCAGCGGTTCCTGGTTAGCGCGGAGACTCGCAACTGCTCCAGCTGCAGAGCATTGATGACTCCGAGGGTTCCGCTTTGACTGAGCCATTGCATCAACCTCGCCTAATCCAAGGCTCAGGAACGTGGAGGAAGAGGGATCAGAGCGGTGCTCACAGTTGGCAGATGGGAAGGAGAACTGGGAAATGGCAGCTTCTGGCTGTAACACAAATCAAGCCTCAGCAGCTATGGCTGCCAGTACAAGATCAAGTTAGTCAAAATGCCAGCGTGGATGGGAGTGGAGATTCAGGGGCTCAACCCCCATTGCAGGAGCTGCTAAACATTTACAGCTACTGAGGGAGTGAGTCACTTTTCCTTTCCGGATGTGGCAGCCAGTGGGCCCCACACCCATGCACATATGGACACCACCAACTGGACTCAAGGGATTATTACTAACAAAAATAAAAATAGGACATGAAGCTGGGAGGGTGAAGGAGCGAAGGCACCAGCAGAAATCAGAGAGAATGAACAGTGAAACGAAATAATCAATATGTAGTGTATAAGCACACAGGATTCTCAAAGAATAAAATATTATCTAAAAAGGAGTAGCAAATGAACTTCATGGACAGCTTTCAAAAGAGAAACACAAATGGCCAACAGCTGTTTTTAATGGTGTTCAACGTCTCTAGCCATCAGGAAAAATGCAAATTAAAAGTACTTGGAGGTATCCCTCATCTGAGTTAGAATTGCTATCATCAACAAATCTGGCTGCAAATGTTGGAGAAAATACGATGAGAAAGAAAGAAACCCGCATTAGCTGTTGGTGGGGGTGCACATTAATTCAGACATTGTGGAAATCAGTCTGACATCATAGTCTCACAAAATTAAAGGCAGAATTACCCTATGACCCAGTCATTTCACTCCTGGGCATATAACCAGAGAATCCCATGCCCTTCCATAGAGGTATTGGCAGTCCAGTGTTTACTGCTGCTCTATTTACTAAGCAAGTCGCTATAGTGGAATCAACCTAACTGCCCATTAAAAGAAGAATTAAAATTATATATATATGAATATTACCCAGCTCTGTAGAAAAATGAAATATAAAAGTTTACAGGAAAATAGATGGCCTTCAAATGTATACCATTAAGCAAGGTCACATTATCTCAGAAAGAAAAAAAAACATGTTCTCCCTCATACGGGGAATCTAGCTAATAATATAGGTATATAGATGTAAACAAATGTACTTGTGGGTGCAGAATCACATGCAGAAAAAAAAAAGCAAGGAAGGCTCAATAGTATGGGCTGCAGCAGGACTGAATACAGAAAATGGACGTGAGTTATGACGGGGTGTATAAAGTCAACAGTTTTCCTACCTCTAATTCTGTCTGGGATTTTGTGCTTTTGGTGGTTGATAAGCATAGAAAACCTACATCTATGGTGAAAGTGTGAGCTCCAGGGCAAAGCACCACAGCCTCAGAACCACGCTTCTAACTCCAGAGAAGTTCATTAAGATGTATAGACTTAAGACCTTGTTCATGTTGATGTGTGAGGTTTAATTATCTCATAATAAAGTTTATAAGATCTTAAACAATTAAAAAGGGAATAATAATGTTTGATTCATAAGCTTATTGATATTTTAACAGATGTTTATGGACACTGGTTTTATCATTAGACTGACTTTCATTTATTTTAGATCAGTTTTTAGTTCCTTTGTAAATGTTTATCTTTTAAATTTCCATTTTTTAAAAATTTTTCTCTGAAGTGAGCTATAGAACATATTTTAGAATTATTATAAAAAGAAAATGAGCTAATTCAAGTAAGGGCTTTGGTGTGATACCAGACAAGTAGAAAACAGTAAATTTAATTTGTATGATTGTCTCTTTGAGACATAATAGGTGTTTATGAACCTCAGCCTCCTTGAATTCACTAAATTATGCAGATGGCCTTGAACTCATGGTGATTCTCCTGCTTCAGACTTCCAAGCACCAGGCCAGTAAGGTTGGATGTGGTACTTTTCCTGGAATGTAATCCCCTTCCTGGTGTATATTGTTGGAAACCCCATGGCACATGCAGCATTTTTTCTCTAACAAGGAGGTCGGAAAGTTTTCATATCAGAAAATTTCAATGACTGGAACACTAATATTTTCTAAGAAAAAAAAGTGAAAATTCCTCTACACTTGGAAAACAAGTGCTCGTAAAACTGTGTCATCCGTTCTCCGTCTGGAAAAACAACATTGTAAATTAAGCCTGATATGATGTCTCTAGTTACCAGGCTTCCTGAAAAAATGGGCTCTGGGGGAAGTTACTTCCTCCTCATGGTGCCAGTGTGTAGCTTGTTACATCATAGGCTTGCTGAGGACTTAGTGTAGACCAATAAAGGATGGATATATATATATATATATATATATATACATACATACATACATATATATATACACAGAGACATAGTCTCTCTGTGTATATATTTAATCTTTCTCTCATATATATATATATCAGATATATGATATATATATCATATACATTATAGGGAAATGTTTTATTGGAGAACATTTTGAGGTCAAAATAAATTGAGGATTTATGAGTAAAACCCACCCATCCTTGGCTCCTTTATCCCCATTCAATTCCAGATTCTAAAGTATTTATGAGGTACTCTTCATATGCCAAGCCCTGGGTGGAGATGTGTAATTCGGATGGGAACCCGTGCATTCTCGTTCTTCTAGAGTGGAAAACTTCCTTACCCACAGAGTCCTCCCAGCTCTTCTCTTTCTGAGAAGCAGTGTAGATGCTCCCTTTAGTGCCCTGAATCTGCATGCCTATAGCAAAGAGATCCTTTGACATTTGCTGGAACCGTGTCTGATTTTCTTCACGTGTGAACAGGATAAACATAAGTGTACCTAATCAGGCTCGTTTTGAGGAAAAATATCTATAAACACTTGAATGTGTAATGCTGATTTTTTTTAAGTGAAGCAAACCAGTAGGTGTGCTAATTAATGTTGTTTTTTCTACTTTACATGCTGGAGTTTGGGCCTCAAGACAAATATACAGGAATTATGTAGTGACTCCCTATATCCCCCAATTAGGTGAACTCATTGCCTGGGTAGCTGGTACCCTGATTGAAGGGTACACTGAGGTTCATGAAGTTTCCTCGTGATTTTCTAATGTGGAAGCCAGATCTTTTAATTTTCTCCAGGATTCTAAATGAACTTGAATTAAACTTCAGTTTCTAGATGAAAAGTATGGTTTCCATTGCCATGATTGACTTTTCACTCTCCAAACACTGAAGGCTTGTGGTACATAAGTCCCTGAGCAATGCTATCTTAGCGTCAACTGTTCCAGAATATGCAAGGTCTCAAAGCAATTATCCTCTGCTACATTATCATTAGGATTCCTTAGTTAAATAACTAAGCCAAACTCCCCGTTCCCATCAGAAAGACTGCTTTCTCTTCTTCTGGATATCTTATACAGTAGGTTAGTCAACTTAATGAACATCTAGCTATTAGCATCAAAGAGACCCAAAGGAACCTATTAGAACACAATGTAGTCCTTTGGAGAGAAAAGCCCACACACGAAACTTAGTATGGTACCTAGTAAAGTTCAACCTTAATACCAAGACTGTAGAGAGGTACGGAAAGATTCTTGGAGCTAGAGCAATATGGGGGGAAATATGGGGAAGTGGTGTCTTAGAAGTTACCAGTGATGGGGCTCGCTGAACAGCCACACTAACATTCTCTGGAAATGTGTTAAAATTAATGTTTACAGACTCCTTGTAGCCTGACTTATCAGGAACTGAAGTCTCCATGTGATTCTGATGCATATTCCAGTTTTTGACACCCTATCCATCCAGACCATGTAATTTTCACTTCATCACAATATCCACACAATGTGATATGGGACTAAAAAAACATTAGAAAGCCCTGGGATACGCTCAATATTGGCAAAGGTTTTAGGTTGGTTTGAAGATTCGTTCGGTTTGTAGAGTCTATTTGGCAACACATCCAGAGATGTCTATTTTTGTTCATCCTGGTGGTTCTTTTTTTT
>NC_022023.1:20863443-20867663 GCF_000317375.1 Microtus ochrogaster
GTAGACCAGGCTGGTCTCGAACTCACAGAGATCCGCCTGCCTCTGCCTCCCGAGTGCTGGGATTAAAGGCGTGCACCACCACCGCCCGGCCATCCTGGTGGTTCTTAGCTCTGTTTGTAGACAGTGAACAGCAGACGAATCCACAGGCTTATCATAAATGAACTCGGTCTGATGATGTTGGAGTATATTGCTGGAAAGGCTGGAAGTGGAGCCTAAGCTAGGTATTTTGGCCATAAATAGGAATGCAGAGACTTGGTAAACATTGGAGGAGTGTGTTGTTGAATCTTGATCATCAACTTGATAGGAGTTCAGGTCACCCTGAAACACACCTCTGAGAATGTCCACGAGAGTATTTCCTCAGCCAAGAAACCCATCTCGAACGTGGGTCACAGCATCCTATAGGCTGAGGTCGCAGACCGAATGAAAAGGAGAAAGTCAATTGAGTATTATTAGCATCCCATGGTTTGCTCCCTGAGTATAGACACAATGCAAGCACTTGTCTCAAACACACCTCAGTTATTATTACACCATGATTGACTGCACCCTCAAACTATGAGCCAAAATATGTCCTTTGGCCTTAAACCACTTTTGCCACAACAATGCGTGAAGTAACTAATACAAGAGAAAGCACGCTAGTCATTCAATATTCATGAGATTCGTAATACTGGATATCATTTCCGCAGGCTTTACTGCACTGCAGCTTGGATTGGCACAGTTGTATTCTGCAGACTCGCTCTCTTCCAACCTTGACCAATTCCAATGAGTGGCAGAACGAACACTTGGAAAGATAGTCCTCAAGGATCACATTGCTTGCATAGCTCTCCAGTGTGTGGATTGGGAGCTCTTAGTGCTGAGCAACTCTTGCAGGCCGGAGCACCTCTATTCGAAAGTCATTATCTGTCCACATGACTGATTTTTTTCCCTTAACCAAGAAATCATGGCGAAGAAAAATAGCGTATTAGGTACCTTGTATAAACTCTTTTTCCATAGTCCTGGAATTTAACACTTTCTGAAACTGACTCAGAAGAATGTGTCATGCGTGTTTATTTAATAAGTGATTCTAGTTAGTTCTTGGCTGTGAGACTTTTGCTTCTCTTAGAATTTTACCATAGTTTCCTATGCTAGCATATTTCTCCTATTAGCCTCCAATCTTTGCTTCTAGGAATCCTCTGGAAAAACCTTTTTGCTGAGGTGATTTTTTTCAATCCTTCCATGGTCCAAAGCTGTCAAATCTTGGGGTGTCATCACCTTTGGGATTGCATTTAAATGTCTCCAATACTCTGACCCTCTGTGGTCTGAAAGAGAAAACAGGGGGCAGACTTCCGGAGTGAGGCTACTTCCCCACCTGTGACCTTGTTTGTCATTGAGCGTCAAATAAAGACTAGGATTTTGTTGGGTTTTTTTTTTGGGGGGGTGTTTTGTTTTAGTAGGTCAGTGGCATGGTAAGACATCTGACAGGGACAGACAGCTCATTGACTACTGTCACTTCTGACTACAGGTGAAGGGTCAGCAGCTGGAACTGTGACTCTCTCCCATGGTGGCTGTGGAGACTCTAAAGCATCTCTGGGCATCTGTTTCTCCCTGTGCTGTTCTCAATCCCCACCCCCAAGAGAAAGACGGGGATGGGAGTCTCATATATAGGTCCTTAACGTGTACTGAAGCCAGAGGAAAATCTGCTAAATTTTTTTCCCCTTAAATGAGGTCATTATCTGAACCTGGATCTAAGCCGATGGATAGGAACCCTAATAATCCTCCTGTTTCTGCCCTTCACAGCTGTAGTAATTGGAGCTGCGGGGCTGCGTCCCCAGCACCCCGGCCGCCTGCTAGCTTATGCCCCGAAATAACAACACACAAACTGTATTCATTTAAACATTGCTTGGCCCATTTCTATCTAGCCTCTTCTAGGCTAATTCTCACATATTAATTTAGCCCATTTCTAATCATCTGTGTAGCACCGCTAGGTGCGCTTACCAAGAAGATTCTAGCCTACGTCCATCCTGGGTTGGAGCTTCATCGCGTGCGTTCTGACCGGGCGAGAGGAGCATGGCGTCTCTCTGAGGCGTCTGCCCCTGAGAGGAGAGCTGTCGAGTCTGACCTCACTTCCTCTTCCTCCCAGCATTCTGTTCTGTTTACTCCTCCCACCTATGTTTTAACCTATGAGGCCAAGCAGTTTCTTTATTACTTAACCAATGACCTTCCTCCATCACACAGCCCTGGTATTACGGTAATGTAGGGTGAGGCGAGTCCCAGCCTTTTGTCCCACACTGATATCTAATACATGTTTATGATTTGATTTTTGAGAGACAATGACAAGCACTGAAAAGGCTATCCACAAAATTCTATTATAGCAATAGAAAGTTTCTCTCTTTTCTTTTTGAGATTATAATGTAATTCTAACATTTATCCCTTGTCTTTCCTCCCTTCAAACCTTCCCATTACACCTTTCCCTTTCCTTCTTCAAATTCATTAATTGTTATTGCATGCCTACATCCTTAAATATATTTCTAATAATACTTTGCTCAGTCCATATAATGCTATTTGTATTAATGTTTTGGGAGCTGACCATTTGACACTAGAGGACCAATTCCCTGTGGAAGGTCGCCTCTTCTGCTGCTAGCTTTACTCAAGTACCTATGTTTTTTGTTGTTTTTGTTTGTTTGTTTGTTTGTGTTTTTCTTTTTGTAAGGTTGATGCCTCGTGGACTTTTTCCCATCTACTTTGCCATGTTCATTGGTCCCATCCTTGCTCAGCTCACATGTGGGAAGTCATGTTGGCCACATATTATGAGGATAGCTTCCAACAATAGGAGACATAACCTTAGCAGCACCCTCCGTGATCCTCTGTCTGTTACAATCCTTCTGTCCCTCCCTTCTCAAAAATCTCCTCTGAGTCTTAGCTGTGGGTGCTGTGTTGTAGCCGTATCTGTTGGAATGATGTATTTTGGTTGGTTGTAGTTTTCGGTAGTGGTCTCAGTCTGTTGCAAAGAGACGTTTCCTTGATGAGGGAAGGGTGAAGACTACATTTATCTGTGGGTATAAGGACAAATGTTTCTAGATTGTTGTTAGGAATAAGGCTGGTTTAGGAAATCAGTGGTTATAGGTTTTCCAATAATTATGACTTCACTAGCACTAAGTAGTTATTTAAGTTACCAGTACCAGGCAAAATTTCTCTCTTGTTGAGAGGGTCTTACATCCAATTAGAGAACAGCTGTTTACCTCCCAGTTATGGGTGTCACTTCTGCATGCTTAAGGTTATGGTGCTGTGATGGTCAGTTATGTGTTTCATAGGTGATCAATGGGTACTAAGAATTCGAACTCAGTTCCTCACGCTTGTTCAGCAAGCACTGTTACATGCTGAGCCATTTTCTCAGGCCCAGAATTGATTTTTTTTATCAAATCTCCTGAGGCATTAAGCAGAAAAGTTAAATAAGCCGATTCTCCCATCACCTGTAGTCAAATGTTACATATGCGAATTTCACTTAGATATACTCGCATTTGGTTTTTGCTTTTTACTTCAGCTCTCTCTGTGAAAGAGCAAAGCAGCATATCACAGAACTCAATACATACCTCAGGTGCTTCTCCAATCCGCTTCTGTTTTATTATCTGTAAGTTGAAGATAACAAACCATTCTTACTTATAAAGAACTGATATGCGCTCAACACACCCTGGGTGTCATAGAAGGTAACTGTCACAGAGCACAGATATGGTAGAAAGGGCCAACTTCCAGGGTAGGTAATCCCTAACTCATAGCATGTATTTGGAAGGAAGCCTCAAAAACTCCTGAAGTTCAAAAACAACATTCCCACAGCTGGGCGCAGCTGAGGCAGAGGGCAGTCACGTGGTGGGTTTCCGTAGCTGAGGAGGGTCTTTATCATTCACAACCATCCATTCACTTTTTAGAGTTTGTTTGATTGTTTATTCTTAAGAATTTCATCCATGAGTGTTTTATGGACAGCATTTCTTCTTCACCCTCTCCCCCATACAACGTCCTCCACGTCCATCTAACTCCTGTCCAAATTCATGCGTATTCTCTCACTCACTTCAGGTGCCTAGATCCCAATCTTTATATATGAATATGTAACCTGGAGTTAGCACCGAATCCAGGAGAGTAAAAAGTGTGAGGGCGGTGGCTTTGGGTGCTGCTCTAGAGGGTATAGTAGGACCCAGGGACCAGGGCAGTGGGTTTGGGTGCTGCTCTAGAGGGTATAGTAGGACCCAGGG
>NC_022023.1:20867818-20878906 GCF_000317375.1 Microtus ochrogaster
AGGACCCAGGGACCAGGGCAGTGGGTTTGGGTGCTGCTCTAGAGGGTATAGTAGGACCCAGGGACCAGGGCAGTGGGTTTGGGTGCTGCTCTAGACGGTATAGTAGGACCCAGGGACCATGTGCTCACTTGACTACAAGGAGTGTTTTGGTTAGCAAGTCATTTGGTCATTTGGACCCAGTTTTCTTAGTTCTCTCTCTCTCTCTCTCTCTCTCTCTCTCTCTCTCTCTCTCTCTCTCTCTCTCTTTGTGTGTGTGTGTGTGTTTGTCTGCGTGTCTCTGTCTGTCTCTCTCTCTTTGTCTCTCTCTGTATCTCTGTTTATCTGTCTCTCTCTTTGTGTCTCTCTCTCTGTGTCTCTCTCTTTGTGTCTCTCTGTGTGTCTCTGTCTCTCTGTCTCTCTCTGTGTATCTGTCTGTCTGTCTCTCTGTCTCTCTCTGTGTATCTCTGTCTGTCTGTCTCTGTGTCTCTGTCTCTCTCTGTGTATCTCTGTCTGTCTGTCTGTCTCTGTGTCTCTGTCTTTCTCTCTCTCTCTCTGTGTCTCTTTCTGTTTGTCTGTCTGTCTCTCTCCCTCTCTCTCTCCGTGCCTCTCTCTGTGTGTCTCTCTGTGTCTGTCTCTCTCTGTCTGTCTTCTTGTCTCTGTGTGTCTCTCTGTCTCTCTCTGTTTCTCTTTTTGTCTCTCTGTGTATGTGTCTCTGTCTCTCTCACAAGAAAGGCTAGTCCAGCCTTGCCACTGTGGAACCATCGATCCATAAAAGGAGTTTTGTGGCCTGACATTATGTTGCCCTCAGTGCAACAGCATCTTTCTCTTTTAGCATTTTCCATTCATTACTGGCCAACAGCTCCACTATCCCCACAAGACACTGAAGTTCAATTGTCATTGGAAGTACAGTGCAGGAAAATGTCAGTCACCCCAGGCAAGAGCTTTTGGAAGCTTTGCAGCTTTTAAATGCCTTGTTTTTGAATGAGCTGTGGACTTTTTCGGGAAAGATTTAAAACCACATTATAGACACGGCAATTAGTGGCTTCCCACAAATTGCGTATCACTGCAGCAAGTACACCCTCTTTGAAGTGCTTTGTTGACTGGCTTGCAGGATTGCACTTCATTGTTCTTCAGAGGGCTTTTTCACTTCTTTTTCCCTTCTGTGCTAACCCAGGAAAATGCACATCATCCAAGGGTGTATAGTCCAGGAGACTGTGACTGGTTGCTTTCAAATCTTTTCACTAAACATACAAAGCAACATTAGATGTTGCCTTCGGAATATATTTTATTGTATTGTCTCTGTTTTTTTTTTTAAATTTCATTTTTTAGTATATGGGTGACTCTTCATCTATGCTGATTTATGAGTTTTATTCTAGCCAATAAAAGATACAGACTACATAGGAAACACATTTATGGCAGTTAACTGTGGCATAGTTGCAGTGCTGAGCCAAAATGAATTTTGCTCAATGAAAACAAAGCCTGAAGGGGCATATGAGCTGGTGAGTTGTGAGGCTATAAGGATCTTAGATTGCACCACTGTAGGCGATCTATACCTCTGGGGCTGGGGTAACTCGATTAAAAGTCCTTTTGCCTTTGCTAACAGGGTTTCAGAGAGACCCCAAAAGAGAGAGTATTTGTTCTTCTGCAAAGACAGCTGGTTGACTGGTACATCCACATTCAGGGAGGAGCTGAAGTGTTGGGCTAAGCACACTACTGAAGATGACCTCAGGGACCTCAGGTGTCCATCAACTAGAGATCAAGGCAAATATTATGTAGTAGCCAGCTCTATGCAAAATGACAATGACATTTCATTCTTAAAACTAAACAACTCAAATTTAGTTCTGATTTAGAGGTCTTGGACTCTCCCTGACCCTGCCAATTGCTGTCATGAGCAATTCATTTCCAGCTTTAGGTCTCTGTTTCCTTGTCTGGGATGTGAAAAGAATTAAATAGATAACTTTTATGATCCTGTCTACAAATGATCTGGATTAGGTTCCAGGTCATTCTTTGCTTGGGCATTAGAATTCCACCCTCAGAGCTTAGTCAACCATGTCCTACAATGACAAAAACAAAACAAAGACTACAGAGATAATATATTTAAAAATTCTCCAAAAAAAGGAGCCACATAAATAACAAATCTTCAATATATATGCAAGGATCTCATTGAAAATGGTGTTGAACACGCTAGATTAGGGATGGGGAGATGGCTTAGCAGTCAAGGATGCTTGCTGCTGTTGCAGAGGACCTGGATTTATGTCCCAGCTTCTACATCAAGCACTCACAACCACCTGTATCTCAAGTTTTTTTGGGCATCTGATGCCTTTTTCTAGCTTCTGCAGGTATCTACACACACACACACACACACACACACACACACGATAATAAAATTAATCTTTTAAACATGCAACTGAAAGTTGGGATTATTTTCTTGTCAAGGATTTTTGTATTACTTAATAATTTTGCAAAAAAAAAGGTTTCTAGGTACCAGAGAGACTCTTATATAAGCAAATGACTTCTTGTTGCTGGTATTAGAAGACATGGAAGAGATCTAAATGAAGAAATAGAGGCAAGTTTACCAACTGCCCTTGATGCCACCCAGCAGCCCATAGAAGCAGTGGTTCAGCCGTTTGAGAAGGCATGTTGGGAAAGACATGCAGTAGGGCAGGTGGGGATTGATAACTGACGTTAAACTCGAAGAAGTACAGAATCTATGGACCACAGACATTCCATCTCCCTGTAGTGGAAAAGCTTTTCCTTCCATGGCGTGGGGCACATTCAAGAATAAAGTTGTCCAACCAGAGCCTTCGCTTTGGATTGTATACATTAGTGAACACGGGTCACATAACCAAATATGGATTTGTATACATGCTGGTCATGTGACCTGTGTTCACTGATGACACACGTACACAATGATGACAAGCGCTGGGGCGTGTATGCAAGCCACAGGGGGATTCCACTTTTGTTTCCGGGGCATCTACTTCCGAATGAATATATGTCAAAGCCTTAGGAAGAGGTGAGATCCCAGAACACAGAAATTCAACCTCCTTATACGTAAGAAAGCTGTTCTTGAATCAGAAATACCCACAGTGCATTCTGACATGACTGAAACATATATCTGTAGGATATTAAGCATTAGATTTTTGAAATATATTCCCTCAGCATGATATGAGTCCTGGTTTGTTTTCTATGACTGGGATATCAAAATCTGACCCATAGCCACTTGGGGAGAAAAGAGTTTATTTGGCTTACACTTCTACGTCACAGTGCATCACTGAGGAAAGTCAGGGCATGAAACCATTCAGGAACCTGGAGGCAGGAACTGAAGCAGAGGCCATGCAGGATGCTGTTCACTGGCTTCTTCTCCATGACTTGCTCAGCCTGCTTTCTCACCCAACCCAGGACCACTTGCCAAGGGTGACACCAACCAATGTAAGCTGGGTCTTCACTATCAATCATTAATCAGGAGCAGTTATAGACAGATATCTCACTGTAGTGAATTCTGTGTATGAGGAGGAATAACTGGAGAAGGACTTATTAACAATGCCTTAGAGATACATAGAAAATACGCTGACTCGCACATAGTTAAAGATAGCCTTCTGAATTGAGAAGAGTTAGCAGTGATCAAAATTTTAGTGTAAGAATGAAGAGCAAGTAGAATCTAAACCTGGGTCTCCCTCTTTCTGAATCTTTTGGACCTGTCTATATTTGAATTGAATCTCGGGATCTCGATCATTTGCTGTAAATCATATAGATTGCAGAATTGTAACAGGCTTGCCTGCCAAAGCCAAGGCACGTAAAAACATCCAGACAGAGTTTCAACAATGCGCTTGGAATTAACTCTGTTATTTCGATTCACCGTGGAGTTTTCAGAGGGTTGTGACATCCGTAGATGACTAATTAACCTGGGTGTAAATCCATTTCACGTGCTGCCATGATACAGCCAATCAACACTGGCTCGCTGTTTGCTCATTTGGAAAATGATGAGGATTCCCATTTCGACTTAATTGCGGTGCAAAGGTTGACAGTTACCTCCTCTATAGAAGCATCCGGTGCTCCAATATCATTGTGAGGATGCACCTATAATTAGGTGCATAATTTGTCTTGCAGAAATTGTTGCCCAGTCATTACCTGGAGCTTATGTAATTAGAAATTCAAAAACACCGAATGGGAAAAGTGGGTTGGTGGGATGGTAGGACCGTTACACTGTGAAGATCTGGGTGGCATGATTAGTGGAAACCCAGTAGCAACCGATATCTTCCTGGATGGCTGCCCTCTATTAAAGTTAAACATAATTACAACGTGTGGGGAAAGTAAAAATTATGAGAGAGTGAAAACACATCTAAATTGTTTGTCCAAGACCTGACTTACATCATTAAAAAAAAATCTCATGGACAACTTAAATTCAACACTTGAAAACAAACTCGTTATTCGCTTCTGGCCACTGTCTGCCCCCTCTCCTCCTCCTGTGACTTCTGTCTCAGGTCAGGCCAGGTATCATGGTGTCAGTCCAAAGCCATGGCAGCCTAACACCCTCCTTCCAACCAGATGGACATTTTACTGGGCTGTGCTTTCGAGTGTGTTGCTCCTGCCTATCCCATGATGCTTCTGCATGGCTGTCTGCATCACGGTCACTTGACAGCTTCTCAAGAATATACGAATGGTTCTCTGTTTCTCTCGCTCTTCCTCTGTCAGTCACTTGTATTTCTCCTGATTCAAAGATCTAATCACACACGTGACCATGTCACTCCACCATTCATAAACCTTGAACTGACTACTGTTTCTTTTACAGCAGCTGCCGGGGCTCACAAATATGCTTTGACTTTGAACTCTGTGCCCATTTAATGTTCCTCTGACACAGTCTGCAACACAGTTGCTAACTCCGCTGATGGCTTTAGGGAAGAGACAGTTAAATATGCTCATTATTTCTGTTCTCTCTCACAGCCCCTGTGTGGGTGTGACTGTCCTTAATCTAGTGATATTTTCTATCATGATTGTGTTGAAGATCTGGTTCATGCCGTTGACTTGGAATTCTTCTGCTTCTATGCATATAATTTAAAAATGTGATCTTTACATGGTGTCCCATGATTCCTGCACATTCCTTCTATGCATGCATATGTTTTTGTGTGTTTTAAGTTTTTTCTTCATATTCCTGCTGTGGTCTAATTCCTCTACTTTATCTTCAAGCCCTGGCATTCTATCTTGTGCTTGCTTTCTTCAACTTGTAAGGCTTCTCCAAAGTTTTCTAGTTGGCTTAATAACTTTTACAATTCCATTTTCATTCCACATGGGATTCCCTTCAATATTTCTATCTCTTTAATGGATTCAGTTTTCATATCCTGAATTGTCCTCTTTCATTTCAGTCAAACAGATGCTTGTGTTTTCCTGAAGGCACTTATTGTTATTCTCACAAAGTTTATTGAGCGGCTTATTCATGTCTTCATTAAACCCTTCTGTAGTCTTTGATGAGGTGGGCGGCCACTCTTTTAACTTCTGTGTAATGGGTTCATTTTAGTAATCTCCATAGAAGAACATTTCTATAGGACTAGTGTGTTTGAGTTTTTCCTATAGTGTTTCAAATAGTTTTTATTTTTATTTTTTGCAATGGGACCTGGGCATGTAAATTTCTTTTATTATTTCTGTGTCTGATGTGCGATGCAAGTTTGCCGTGAGATTCAAGGTTGGGTCAGGGCAGGAGAGGAGATGCACACTGGGTACTGGTCCCAAGAGTGTGTAGATGGTCCACTGACAAGCTGGTTTCAAGGGCTGTATATTCCAAGCCAGACTTGAGAGTGTGGAGACTGTGCTGTGGACGATGCTCTAGGGAGCTCACCAAGCCAAGCTGGAACACTGGTTGGGGAGCCAGGTTTGGATGCATAGAGATGGGGGTACAGGATTACAGCAAATGGAGAGCCCCGCAAGTTTTCAGTGGCCAAGAACATTCATCTTTATATAGCTTATAATTTTATGGGTTAGGAATATAGAGTAGTTAATCAAGTGGTCATTTCTGATGACCTCTGTCAACTAGAGCTGGGAAATCTTACATAGCTTCTCCACCCAAAGGTCTTTAACTTCTCTCCCATAAAGCACATTCTCATTTCCATAGCTTCCATACTTGGCTTATCTTCTTATAGTATGAGTATCTAATGATGCTTTAGGGGCTGGCAGCTAGTTAAGTGTTATGACAGATTAAGACATGATGCCATGTCTACTATGGTCTAATGAGGAAAGCAGCCCCACAGGCCTTCATATTTAAGCATGGAGCCACAGAATTTGCATCTCTATGGGAAAAGGTTACGCTAAAGATGATCAGATACCTTTGGAGCTGTTGTGCCCATTTCTTGGAAAATAAAGTTTTCAACAACCATGCTCTTGCTTTCTGACATGCCCAGCACTCTTTCAGTCTTTCTCAACTTCAGCATGCCTTTAAAAGATAGATTTAGCACATTTTCTCACCTTTGGATTCTGTACATGAGTTCACAAAAATCCCCACACAATTCTTTTACACAATAACTTTCAAGCTTCTTTTATCTAAAAGGGCAGCGTCCCTGTCTATTAGTTGACATATTTCTCTCTCCTGCTAGAATAAAAGGTTTTATCATCTGGTGTATATGATATAGAACATGGTACCTATCAGATGTTATGTGCACATTTTATTGATCAAGAGACTAACCAAAGCAGTGAATAAAGAGTTTTATTTGCACACACATACACAGAAAGAGAAAGAGAGACAGACAGACAGAGAGACAGAGACAGAAACAGAGAGACAGAAAGAGACAGAGAGAAGGAGGAAACAAAATATATCTCATTTACTTCCTATAGTGTTAAGATTCTATCACATTCCCAAACAGTTCCCAGTGATCGACATCTCCCTATATTCACATACCATTGGCCTATATAGATAATTAAACCTGCATAAGGGGCAGCGTTACATTTCTCAGACTAGATTGTAAGAATCTTTATTTCCCCCTCCCACCTCGTCCCCCCAATCCCGCACATGATTTCTCTCTCACGGTCCCAATAGATGTACTGCCAGAAGTCCTATGGGGATACCTACACACTGGGAACTGAGGTGTCTTGTGAATAGCCACATGGGTGACCTTGCAGGTAGATGCCTGAGCTCGAGGTGCCTTCAGAGGCCTGCACCCCTAGCAGCAGCTTGACTGAAACCTTATGAGAAGTAAAGATCTAGAACCAACCAGAAAAGCTGCTCCTGGATTCCCAACTCTCAGAAGTCACATAAAACAGTGCTTGTTGTATTGTATGTGACTATTTGTGGGGTAATTTTTTTATACCACAGAAGATAATTTATTTACTATACACTTTTGTGAACGTCTTTCAAAGAAACTGCAAAGAACACCCCCTTTCCTCTTGGATTTGAACCATGAGTATTTTGTTGATATTAGGCTAGACAGCTAGGTGGTAATTCCTGTTAGAAGTCAAACACCTGGCCTTTTTCTCCAACACAAAGAACCTCTCAGTTGCAACCAAGAGAAAGCAATGATCTCATTTCTTGGAGTACTTGAGCTAATTAGTAGCATGATGAAGTGTGGCATGCCCAACAGTAAACTCTCTGGACTCAACTGTCTAACAAATTCTCCTGTAGAAGGAAGGTGATGCCGATGAAGTAGATGTTAAGTTACAAAACATCAGGCCATGCAAAGACCCTTCACCCTCTAACTCTATTTTACCACCTTGTCACTAAACTTTTAAAACTTCTGATTGTTTGGACTGAAAGAAAGTGGATTGGATTTCATCTCTAGAAATTGAATCATGAGAAAGAAAGACATGAAACTACCAGGAACATAAGATCTCATTTAATGTGTTTCTCAGTAATCCTGGAGGAACTGAAGAATCTTATGTATTTTAATATACTTCCATGAGATACTAGTTGCAGGTAATTGAGAAACCATAACTCACAGATTTAACACATACACATCCATTAACACATCCACTAATTTAGCCATTCTTTATGCTAGCCTGTAGCCATACGTTTCTGGATCATCAACTGCTAACTGACCATCACTAAGTATTTTGGAGGGCAGGAAACTCAAAAGGTGAACCACTCAAAGGGGCGTGGCCATCCCCTTCCGTAAATTACAAGACACTAGAAACAAAGGAGGCAAGCAAGCAAGAACTTACACACATGCACAATGAACTTGGGAGACAAATATATCCCTGCCCTTCAAAATCCCTTTCAGGACTGGGCAAAGCACTGGGTTTCTGACACAAGCTACTTTTGAGTCCCCAGACAGAAACAGGGAGAGGTGTCGGCAAAGGACTTCAGTAATGGCTGAACCCAGAAAGAAACAACACAAACACACATCCAGAAAGAAGGGCCAAATGCTGATGTACAAAACCTGAATCCTAGCTGGGCGGTGGTGGCGCACGCCTTTAATCCCAGCACTCGGGAGGCAGAGGCAGGTGGATCTCTGTGAGTTCGAGACCACCCTGGTCTACAAGAGCTAGTTCCAGGACAGGCTCCAAAACCACAGAGAAACCCTGACTCGAAAAACAAAAACAAAAAACAAAACAAAACAACAACAACAAAAAAAAAACCCTGAACCCTTATTTGTAATATTATGTGTGGAAAGTATGTAAATTGGGGTCCTAAAATAGATTTTGTAACCCTTCCCCCATCTGGGTAGAAGAGACCAAGAAAGCAGGGAGACTCAGAGAAGAATGTAGCCATATTAGCTGGGCACACAACACTCAGAGTTTTGAACTATGGAAAGCTGCAATTTGAGAGCATGATCTGGGATCATTTTTACTAACACATCTTAGAAATATCTTCTTTCTAATATAACTTGTTCCTCTATAGTAAGTAATTTAAATGAGATAAACCAATGTCAATATACAGACTCAAAAGGAACAAAAAGGAGATGGGAAACAATAATGATGATAATAATGTTGTATATGTATGTGTGTGTGTGTGTGCGTGCGTGCGTGCGTGCGTGTGTGTGTGTGTGTGTGTGTGTGTGTGGTTGCAGGTGAATGAGGAAGCTAGGAAGAGCACCCAGTTTCCTGGAGCTAGGGTTACAGGAAGTCATGAGCTGCAGCCTGACGAAAGTGCTGGGAATTGAACTTGGGTCCCCTGGAAGAGTAGCAAATGTTTTTAACTGTTGAGTCATCTCTTCAGGCCCATGACGCAACTATTTTAAACCCTAAGGAGTGATTATCTTTTAAAGAAAAGTCATGAAGCCAGAATGAGAGAATAGAAACAGAAGACAACTCATTTAACACAAGGATATAGAATATGGACCAATACACTTCAGGAGAAAGCTCGTGGAGAAACATAACCATCACTGAAACCAAGACAAAAGTAAAAGACATAAGAAACCCAGAGGAAGTCACAGTGAAGACATAGGAGTCAGAAATGAGAAATTAAATACAAAATGGGAAAAGTTTAAAATGGTTAGAGGGTGTTAGACAAACTACATAACACCTTTACAAAGCTATTCATTGCTCCTGCTATCTCAGGAGGAAGAATGCCAAGCTACTGATAAAACAAGTATTTTTTAACAATTATTTTTATGTTTACTAGTGTTTGCCTAAATGTATGTCTGTATACCTCAGGCATGCTGTGTCTGAGGAGGTCAGAAGAGGTAGTCAGATCCTTTGGAACTGGAGTTACAGACAGCTGTGAATCACTATGTGGTTGCTGGGAATTGAACCCAGGTCTTCTGGAAGGACAACGTTAGTTTTCTTAACCACTGAACCATCTCTCCAGCCCTGGAAAGCAAACACTTACATCAATAACTAAAAATATTTCCTGCTATATAAAAAACACGAACTTAATAGGAAAGGCTATGGAATATGCCTTTAACATATGGAGTTAACAAAACGGAGTTCTCAAATTCTGCTGTATACTCCAGTGACAGCAGTGGTCTCAGTAAAACACAAGATTTGTTTGACAAACAAGGTAAGAGTTGGGAAAAAAAAAGAGAACAGGAAGTAGGACAAATGTCTTGTGAGGTCTAGTGGTGGTGCGTGGGAAAAGGATGGTGGGTATGATATAAAACATTGTATGCATGCATGAAAGAGTAAGTGAAATATTTTTTAAAAGATAAAGGTAATTAACAAAGGAAAATATACACAAGGTAATTATATGTCTGGTTTATCCTAAGTAGCCCATGGAGATGATTAGGGTGGACCCTTGAGAAAGGAGTGTGTCAGTCAACAATTTTGTGTCAAGCTAATATTTTATGTGTTCAGGTGTACAGTTCACTGAAAATGGTGTGTGTGTGTGTGTGTGTGTGTGTGTGGTACTTGTGTTAGTCTATATGCACATGTACATGAATGTGCATGCACAGGGAGACCTGAGTGTGACATGGGACGTCTTTGCTCAGTATCTCTACCCAATTACTTTTGAGACAGGGTGTCTTCAGGCTGCACTTGAAGCTCCTTCATATGGAGGCTGGCCACGGAGTTACTCGTCTTGTCCACTCTAGTGCTGCAAATGCAGGGGCCACCCAAGGCTTTTCACACGGGTGATAGGGAATCTGAACTCAGATCCTTTTACCTTGCCAGGCAAGGATTTTACTGACAGAGCCAGCTCCTCAGGTGCACTGACAATTCTGAACATAAGAGAAGCCCAGCAAATGTTCCTGATGATCCTCCTTTCATGAAAAGGCTATAAAATGAATTTGACTGAACCGAGAAAAGACTGAAGAGAGTGAAGGCGTGGAAGCAGTTAATGCCCATGATTTTATGACTAGGACAGAGGAACATCCCAGGGGAAAGTGCAGGCTGTATCTGTGTCCCTGAGGATGGAGAAGACTTGACACGGAAACTGGAGCAGATCAAGCTCACCCCTGCAGCACCCATCATCACAGGGTGACAAGTCAAGTCTTCATCACCGACAGAGCATGTCAGAGAAACCAGGATGTGAGTGGAGCACGGTGAAGACCAACATGTGGGTGGAGCACAGTGAGGACCAAGATGTGAATGGAGCACAGTGGGACCCAAGATGTGAATGGAGCACAATGTGACCCAAGATGTGAATGGAGCACAGTGTGACCCAAGATGTGAATGGAGCACAGTGGGAGCCAAGATGTGAATGGAGCATACATGACCTAAGATGTGAATGGAGCACAGTGGGAGCCAAGATGT
>NC_022023.1:20879126-20879386 GCF_000317375.1 Microtus ochrogaster
AAGATGTGAATGGAGCACAGTGGGAGCCAAGATGTGAATGGAGCATACATGACCTAAGATGTGAATGGAGCACAGTGTTACCCAAGATGTGAGTGGAGCATAGTGTGACCCAAGATGTGAAGGGAGCACAGTGTGACCCAAGATGTGAATGGAGCATAATGTGACCCAAGATGTGAGTGGAGCACAATGTGACTCAAGATGTGAGTGGAGCACAGTGTGACCCAAGATGTGAGTGGAGCACAGTATGAGCCAAGATGTGA
>NC_022023.1:20879486-20968898 GCF_000317375.1 Microtus ochrogaster
TGGAGCACAGTATGAGCCAAGATGTGAGTGGAGCACAATGTGACCCAAGCTGTGAGTGGAACACAGTGTGACCCAAGATGTGAGTGGAGCACAGTGTGAGCCAAGATGTGAAGGGAGCACAGTGGGAGCCAAGATGTGAATGGAGCACAGTGTGACCCAAGATGTGAATGGAACACAGTGTGACCCAAGATGTGAATGGAGCACAGTGTGACCCAAGATGTGAGTGGAGCACAGTGGGAGCCAAGATGTGAGTGGAGCACAGTGGGAGCCAAGATAGAGATGGAGAACAAACAAAGGACATGTATCCCCAAACCTTGAGGAGGCAGCCAAGAAAGCATTGCTGCCTGCAGCTAGCAACTGCTCATTATTCCCTAGAGGAAGAGGAACATGGGCACTAATCAGAGTGCCCATCTTATCTCATGCCGTTATTTCAAAATAGACAAAGTTAAGCACAAAAAGCACCACATTTAAATATCCTGGCTGTGCTGGCATGTGTCTCCAATCCCAGCACCTGGGTGGTTACAGGGACACTCGAGGTCAGCTTTTAGTGAGTTTGAGGCCAGCTTGTCAGAAAAAAGAAGGAAGCAGAGGAAGAGTAGGAGGAGAAAGAGGAAGAGGAAGAGGAGGACAAAGAAGGAGCAAGACGGAGGAGGGAGAAAAGAAAGAAAAAGAAAAGAAAAAACTCAAACCCTTTGATTAATAAATGAGTAAAAGAGTCTAGTTTAAAAAGCAGGACTGGAGGACATTTATCAGACACTCAATAAGAAAGAGCATGTGTTGTCAGTGACTCATCTAAAACTCGCTGACTGAATGCACAGCGAGAACACTATGGTAAATGACAAACACCAAAACATCACCATCATGTCATAACACTTCAGTATAACTTCCACATTAATGACCAGGAGACAAGTGTTCTACCTGGGTTGATACTCCTACGTTATTTCTTCATACATGGTGGGCACGAATAAAATACATGCTACATATTCTTAGCTTATCTAGAAAATCAGGAAAATCCAGAGAATGTGTGGAAGACAACTAGAACTCGGAGCTCTTGAAGCTTGGTAGTCTCAGCCCAAATGCTAAGGATTCACATTTAAGCCAAGAAGACTGGAAAGGACAACAAAATGGGCTGGAGGTAAGCAGATCAGACCCACAAAGATAAATTAAGGAATTAAAATGGTAGAAATCAGTCATTCCGAGAAATGAAATAAGTGCCCTGTTCAGGCTGTTATGTTTTATGTTATGATTCACTAACCAAGCAACACAAAAAAAGAAGCACAGAGCAGGAAGCAGCGCAAAGGGCAGACTTCAGACTCAGGGCAAGGCAGGCAAGCATCTGCACTTGCGGGAAAAGAAGCTAATTCAAGTCCCTGCTTTCTCTCTCCTCCAGAAGCCTGAGTTCTCTCAAGTGTGTCTCTGATGCGTACAACTCTGTGTGATTCCTTAGTAAGCAGGAATTAGTGGTGACGATGGATGCTAATACTCTCTTAAAGCAACTCCGAAGTCTAGCGCAGCATGGGAAAGGATGGAAAGTCTCTCTTTATGAGGCAAAAAAGTCTTGAGGCTCCACACAGACAAAGGTTTTAAACCAGTTCCCCTGCAGTGATGCAAAGAGGAGCTCTCCAAATGTTTATGTCAGATACTTAAGTATGAATGAGGGGTATTTATATCTTCAAGTTCTGGTTAATGATACAAGTTGAAAAAACAAACAAACAAAGGAATTCCTGTGGGTGTTTTTTCGTAGGAGAGAAAGTGCTTACCATCCCTAGCAGGCGTATACACTAATCTTCATTTTTAACCATTAGCTTCATCTGCTAGGATTCTGTTCTTCAGCCCTATGGAAAGGTGATGCAGGATATTGGCTATGATGCAGTGTTTGGGATTAGGAATATCATCTCCTTGCCCTGTAGACGAGAAAGGGAGTGGAAAAATGTTGAATTTGTTTAGCTCCCACCCACAGCAAGCATTGGATGAGATCTCAGGAAATCTGTACGGAGCCTGGAAGATATGTGGTGCCCATTGTGATTCTGGTTTTAGGGGAATTAGTTCCCTTTCTGGTTGCCATGACAAAAGACCTGGCAGATGTGTTGGATCACAGTTTCAGGGGGCTCAGTTGTTCGTGGCGAGGAGCGTGTGGTGGGACAGAGCAGTGATAAGCCAGGTAGCAGAGGAAAGAGCCGGACAGCACTCAACTGCGTTCCTTCCTTTTCTACGTTGCTTTCATCTGGGCACCTCGGTCATGGGAAGAGACCACTTGCATTCACCATAGGTGTCTCTCACACCTCAATGAATCCTCTGGGTGAACACCCTCACAGCTACCCCTGTACCTTGCCAGTCTCTCCAAGAGGTGTGAACCCAACTCACTGTGAAGATTAACAATCACAGCCTATACCAACCAATGTGATAACTGTCAATACCTAATCGGAGTTTCCTTGTAATTCTCATTTCTGTGGATAACTGGAAGGCTAATTCTCAAAACCAAGCAATGTTATAGTTATTACCTGATGTTTAGGATAACAATAGGGATAGTGCTATCACTGGTGAGTGGGATGTAGGCCACAAACAATCTGAAGTTGATTTAAACTAAAACACTGCTATAGCCTTGAACTTTTACATGGTTGATTTAGTTTTCTCTCTGATCAAAGATTTTGGGCCCCTAAAAGAAGACAGATTTGACCTGGAGCCAATCCCCACCTGTCTATATACATACACACATACATATATACACACATGTATATACATACATACATACATACATACATACATACACACACACACACACACACACACACACACACACACACACACACACACACATATATACATACACACATACGTATAATTTTTACAAATGAACTCACTGGTACTTCCGAGATGATGATGGGAGCAAGTCATAGGGAGTGACTGCCTTTCTGTTTTCTGGGACACACCAGCAGAGGTTCAGCCCAGTGGCTCTCACAGCAGGAAGTCTCATGGTGCAGCTCCAATCTATCCTCCTCAGGAACATATAATCCAGTGTGATTGCTCTTCGCTGCAAGCCCTTGAGAGCTGTCCTTGTTGTCATCGCCCTACAGCCTCCTTTTGTCTGGGGCTTTCATCACCCTCTCCGCTAAGAGAAGAGATAATGTCTGTTTTCAGAACTACTCATGAAATACTGGCCATGGCACAGCAGCTTCCCTGGGGAACCTGATAATTAAGACAGTTGCTTAATTAGTATGGTGATGCATGCGTCTGCATTGAACACCGAGTGCTATAATTACATTGTGAACCTCAGAGGGGCTCTCTGAGCTCTTAAGGTCAGCTTTCTAGGCATTAGCTCGCATCATGGGGATGAGTGAGCTGCCAAGTGTTCCTAAGACGCTTTAAACCCCTTGGGGAAGTTGGAAGGATGGTGGGTTTTGGAGTCATGTGATCTGTCTGTAATGTGTCTCTCTGCCACTCATGGGAGGTGGAATCTAGGGTATGGGTATTCAACTCTATGAGTTTTGCTTCTTTCTGATAATAGAAATGGTCATGTGCATATTATAGTACCACT
Source organism: Microtus ochrogaster (assembly GCF_000317375.1). Classification (NCBI taxonomy): domain Eukaryota; kingdom Metazoa; phylum Chordata; class Mammalia; order Rodentia; family Cricetidae; genus Microtus; species Microtus ochrogaster. The sequence continues at coordinate 20,883,022 of NC_022023.1, forward strand.
ATAAAAAGTAAGTGAAATTACATTAAGATATCCTAGAAGAATATAACATCACATTTTTGAAAAGCCCACAGATATCACTTGTATCAGTCAGCCAGACTAAGAGAGTGAATGAAAACATATCTGGTATGGGTATGTCCCAGTTTTCATGTGACACAGATTAGGGATTATGTACCTACTAAAAACCATTTGCTGTGTGTCTGAAAGCTGAATTTACCTGGATGCTATATATTTTTCCCCAGCGACTCTATGTTTGAGGCATCAGACATCCTCATTCTGCATACATTTTCACAAGGTCATAGGGTGAAATGCTGATAGTGGTCCTCAAATTCTCAGATCATATTTTCGGCTCAGTTCACAGTGACTTCGCAGAATGTAAGCTAAGCATTTTTGCAGTTGATGTTACTCAGAACAGGAGGAAAGTACTTACAAACAGCATCCTAAAATGCAGGGAAAGGAGGTTGATGCTACAAGGTGCAAAAGCCAGATTTTTTGACCAGCCATTTAGAATTCCTCAAATTCAAGGAGCACCCCTCTTCTTTAAACTGGTCAAAAGCAGCCTCCATGAGCTCTTCCTTTGCCCAGGATGGAAAGGGCGGGCTCTTCTCACATTGGTCAATCCCCTCTTGCCCAGCTCCCAAAAGCTACACTTGCACCCTGGTAGCCAGAGTACAGCTGTGTCCAAGAGGGTTTTCTCATCCCCCCAGTCTTGATGAAATGACACCAACAGCCAATGGCTTGTTGTCCAATTACAGAGTCTGCTCTTTAAACTGGCAGGCAAACTAGTTGTTTTCTCCAGACGTGGATAAGAGAAGAGAAAATACCAAGTACCAATCACCCCCATGAGAGTTGTGGACACTGCAAGACAAAATGCATTCTCTAGAAAGTCTGTAGCACAATGCCTAACTCCCAAAGGCCAGGACTGGCCAAAAATTAAGAAGAAGGACCTAGAGCCAGGGCTAAGGGAACACTGGAACATTCCTGGAGCAGGTTCTGTTGAAGGACACATGCAAAGGCAGGGTTTTTCCCCAAACACAGTTTTATGACCCAGGAACATGGAAAAATTATTAAGTAAGTGTTCTTTTAGGCAAGTTGGTAGTTATGAAGACCTACAGAGGAACAAAGGCTTCAGTAACTCTAACACTAATCCTAATCCTTTTTCTAGCTAAATAAATCCGAGCTCTAACAAACATAAGAAAGGTCAAAGGTCAACCAAGGACCATGAAGCCATTTAAATATGTGTTTTGAGAAAATATAAAATCTTACCCCTTAAGAAAATGTTTCTGTGAATTATTTTATGATAATGTGCATGAAACCAAAACAACAAAAGTCAGGATGTGTGGGTAATAGTTTCTTTTGCGTGACTAGTTTTTGGTTTTGTTAGTTTGTTTGTTTCCTGAGCTTTGAAATTAGATTTTTTTCTCAATGAAAATGCTTTAGTTTTCAAGTTAGAAAGTTTGTAACCTGTAAAGAGTTGTCACTTGTATTGGTTTAATAAGAAATGCTGATTTGTCAGGAAGAATAGACAGGGCAACCTGACTAGGAAAATTCCCTGGAGAGGAAAGACTCAGTCTGCAGTTACCAGCCAGACTCAGAGGAAACAAGATGAAAATGCCTCACTGAGTAAGGTACCAAGTCACATGGCTAAACATAGATAAGAATTATGGGTTATTTTAAGTTACAAGAGATAGTTAATAATAAGCCTGAGTTAATAGGCCAGCCAGTATGTAATTAATATCAACCAATTTTTTTCTATGTGTTTTATTGGAACTGAACAGCTATGGGACCTGAAAGAACAGAAACTTCCATTTACATTTGGAAACATTATTAAAACTTCACACAGAACACTTGAATATATCCCTTCTCCCAAATAATTTAAGATTTATTTGGAGATGGTATACGTTTCTCCTACTGGGCACCCAATCCCACCGCCTTCAAGATTAGGAAACACACGCACACTTACAAGAGCTGCCAGTGGAGGGATCAGACCCTCACATGATTTAAATGGAGAACACTTACCTCTCCAACATATCAAAATGCCCATTATTGCAACTTGAAGAACACAAACTTCTCTAGAGAGGCTTTCAGAAATAAGAGGGTAAAAAGGACATGTATCTGTGGTGCATTTTATACTCCAAACAAAAAGTCCACTACAACTGTGAATGTCCAAAGGGAATTTCCAGTCGTGCTTTGGTAGATAGAATTATTTGTAAGAATATTACAGGATTAACATTGATTTACAGGCCCGTGCTCCTGTCAATCCAGCAGAGAAAGAATGCGTTCTGTGGGTCTGAGGTACATGAGGTCTGGTTCGCTGTTGCCTCTGGGAAAGAAGGGACCTTAGTGGTCCAGCCCCCCACTGTCTCCATGTGACTGTGGTCTGTACAGCTGCCTCCACACCAGTCACTTGACACCACAGTACAAGGGACAGATACCCCTTCTACTCATGTCCTCTTCTGAGTCTGGACTCCCGAAGTAGCAGGAAAGTCTGTATTTCAATATCTTGTCATTTGATAGCAAAGAAAAGTGGCCGTAATCTTGGTACAATTACATCTTTGTATCCTTGGGAGGAAAGCACACTTCCTTTTTTTTAAAACTTGCTTTTCATTTAGTTTTTGAGTCTTTTACATCATGCATCCCATTCATTTCCCTGCCCTTTGATTCCACACTCGACCCTTGCAACCTCTCCATGAAATAAAGTAAAATTTAAGAGAAAAGAAGAAGATAAACGAAGAAGGAAAAAACAATTTCATCTTGGAGGTTGTAGTGTGACACAGTGAGTCACATAGTAAAGCTTTTTATGTATCTTTACCTGTAAGTGTTCATTGCAAAGAGTCATTTATCTGGTTTGAGGCCTCTAGTTTCTGCTTGGCCTTCACTGGAACTCCTCTTGGTTATCCCGTTGTTGTGGACATCCTGCAGTTTTTGGTCTGCAGGACTTGTCCCTTCATGCGCTCCAGCAGATCACAGATGGGGTAGATGTTGGGGTAGGCCAACACCTAATCCTGGTTCTGAGCCTGGGTAGTTGCACAGTTGGTCAGCCCACCAGCTCCCCACTCCCTTGCGACTAGGGTGAGCTCTCCTGCCTTGCACTGACAAGTTCACCCCTTGCAGCTGTTCCCCAGGGGCCAGGCCAGTTCTCCTGCTTTCATGTCCTCAGGGTTGGCTCTCCCATGCCTACACCTTCAGGGCCAACTCTACTATGCTGCCTAGTGGTGTAGGGGTCACTCTCCTGGGTGCTGTAGCTGATGAGAGGCAGGGACAACTCTCTTGCCCTTAGGACTTCAGGGTCAGCTCTCCCACCTGCCACAGGCATTGATGGGGGAGAGGGAGAGGAGAGGGAGGGCATATTTCCTCCTCCACCTATGTTGCCACATGATGGATAAGTAATGCCGACAACTCTCCCGTGCTCATAACTTCCAGGCTGGCTCATCCACACCTCTACCAATGGGGTTGGCTCTGTTGTGCTGCCCAGATGAGGTGCAATGCCTGCTCTCCTCCTGAGTGTTGTAGCTGGTGTTTGTGGGGGAGGGCAGGGGCAGCTCTGCCATCCTTTTTTGTTTGTTTGTTCTTCAAGACGTGATTTCTCTGTGTAGCTTTAGCTGTCGTGGAGCTTGTTCTGTAGCCCAAATTGGCCTTGAACTCACACAGATGCCCCAGTCTCTACTTGAGTGCTGGGATTAAAGGCGTGCACCACCACTGCCCTGCAGCTCTCCCACCTGCCTCAGGCGCTGATGAGCCGGGAGGGCATTTCTCCCCCTCTCATGCCATTGTATGACAGATGAGTGATGGGTATAGCTCTTCTGTGCTCACAACTTTGGGACTGACTCACTCCCACCTCTGCCAACAGGATTGGCTTCATTGGGGAAGCACACTTCTTAGCTTTGGTGAGATCCTAATAATAATAAAAAGCATAACATCTTCCTTGCCTAAACTACTGTATTTAGTTTAAATATTTCTGAAATAGGACACATTTAATCTTCTTTCCATAGGGATTCATCATGTCAGATGGGATGAACATTACTTGAATATAGTACTGAACACACACTACATATATAAATACATAGACACACATACATATATATGTGTATATATATATATATATGCATCTTCTTCAGAAAGAGATCTCTCTGTCATGTACTCTTTCAGTAGCTGATTATTCCATATACTGACCATGAAAAACTCACAATGTGACAAGTATCACAGGCTCCAGGTGAGTGATCCATTCAGTCTCATTTTGTGATAATTGCTCACAATGTGTGTTTCCAACCCAGTTTCTCTCCAGGATGCTAATCTGTCATCTAAGAATCCCTTCTTCACCACTTTCCAGGTAATTGAACCCTATCATTCCCAATGATTAGCAAGGATGGAAACTTTCTGCTCTCAAAAGATAGGAAAGCAAACAAGCAAGCAAAGCCCTGAGATTTGTTCTTCGTCAGTTTTTGTCTTTTCCCCCAAATTCCCACCACAATTCTTATTATCGCCGTGGTCTCTCAATTTTACCTCCTACTCATTGTTCCCTGTCTCCAGTTGAATTTTGCTACTGCCACACTGATGCTTCGTTGTGGCTGATTCCTAAGACTGGCCTCCCCATCTACTCTCCATATTTATTACATCATCCTTACAATATCTTGAGGGATGTTCCATGTGAGTCTTAAGATATGATCCTGGAAAGATGGGCTGAAGCTGATTATGATGGACCAGCACCTGCATCTTACAGTGTGTCTGGACCACAGCAGGTTCTTAAATGTTTATTGGCTGGTTTGCTCAAAGAAAAGTATTTGGAAGCCATAGGACTCTAAATCCATCGTGGAATAACACACTTCGCTTAACAGCGGATGACATTCACTCTAGTGAGGTATTTCCTTGGTCTTTCCTGGATGAAGTCTGGAACCATCACCTTATTTACGTATTCCTACATAAGAAGCTCCTAAATGTCAGAGGTAAGCGAAAGCCCAAGGCATAGGTGGAAATGTCAAGTTACAAATTCATTATAATTCTTAGTCCAACAGAAACCAGATGAATATTAAGAACTAGAGGAGTGCTTAGAAACTAGCAATCTAGGAGAAGTCAGATTGAAAGCTCATCATTTTGAGTTCCTATTGACTTGGAGAAACACCTGCAAAGTGTGGCTGTCGCTGTAACATTTAGATGATGGACTGGCATTGGCTGTGAATCCTGCAAAGCTGTAGACTCTGAAATAGCTCGTAAAGCTAGGATCTAAGGGTACTGTTCCCTATGGGCTAAATCTGCGTCTTACACTAGATAAATTCCTTGCTGTGTTCACTGTAAGGTCATGGAAAGTCTCACGTTCTTAGGTGAACTGTTACTTTGAATAAAATATTAATTGAAATAAACCTTGACTGAAATTCATAAACGTCACATACATCTTTGATGTTTTTTTCCTCTCCTGAAATAAAAATTACCATATATAAATAGCTCATATAATGATCAAGGATAAATGTTCTGTGCTGACTAACCCAGGGAGAGAGTATATACGGATACATAACCCAGGGAGAGAGTATACAGGGATAAGAGAACACAGCCTTCAGAGATACCAGCAAAAAATCAAAACTCACCATGTGCTTAAGGCGTGAGCTAAAAAGAAGTCTCTATTTATTTAGAAGTCATTAAATCTTTTAAAAAATCATTTCACATCTATTCATGAAAGATCGCTGTCTGAAGACTATACAGCCAGGGCCTGGAGAAAGGCCTTATTCAGTACCTATTGTCAAAGCCTGAGGACCTGAGTTCCATCTCCAGCACCTATGGAAGAAAAGCAAGAAATGGTGGTGTGAGCTTTGTAATTCCAGCACTGTGGATACAAAGACAAGAGGATCCTTGGGGCTCACTGATCGAAGCACAGTGGGCCATCAGCCAGCTTTGGAATCTTCTGCTTAGACATAACAAATTCCACTTCTTTACATATGTCCTTGGCCACAGTAGGTCACGTGGTCTTGCCTGGGTGCTGCATAAATGAAAAATGAATAAACTTCCATGGAAAGGATGCTAAGGCAAACATTTTTTTTAAATGAATACAATGCATACAATCAATAAGCCTCCAGTACCTGATCGGTGCCCTTTGATCTAGCGAATACACTTTTGGCCTGAATTATTATTATTATCAGAAAGTGCTTAGAATCTTACTGCTTTTTTCTCTGATGGGAGAAGCAGTGTTGCTTACTCTGTCATTTCACGGATGAGTTGGCAGGAAAGATCTCTGCTATGCTACAGACATTGTCTTCTGGTAGAGCATCCTCTGACCTCAAATGGGTGAAGCTGTGTTGCTAGCATGTAGGAAAACTGGAAATAGCAGGGTCATTACAGAACCCGCTGGGATGCGCAGTTTCCACTTGAATCAAGATAGAAAGAAACAGAATAAAAACTCTCACATCTGGCACCTCTGAAATATCTGGGCATCTGGGACTTATAGCATTAGGGAAGGAATTTCCCCTCAAGGGAAGCCACAGTCTTGGGGTAGCTGTCTTCAGATTTCCTCAGTAGGATGTGACAGGTGGGTGAGCTGTCCAGAGGAATTTCTTAGTGGGTACAAAAAGCTGGATAAAATGTAAAACTGTCAAGAATCTGTAGCAGATGAAGATGCTAACTGAACCGACTCAGTGCAACCATTATCAGAAGCTTGGGGTTGGACCAGGACCCCCCCATGAAGCCTATCGCAAACTCTGATATTAGTTACTTATCAATTACTGCATGGCACAGAACAGAACGCATGACAGAAACAACTTAAGGGAGGAAGGCTTTATTTTGACTCAAGGATTTAGAAGCTACTGTCCCTCACATTGAGCTAAGTGTGGTGGAGTAGCCTAGCTTTGCGCAATGTGACTTCTTATAGCTTCGTGGATTAGGAAGCGAAGAATGAGACCAGAATTATTGCTGGGCTCTAATATTTAACAGCTCCTGCTTTAGTCCATGTTCTATTGCTGTGAAGAGACACAACGATCATGGCAACTATTGTGAAAGAACACATTTAGTTGGGGCTTGCCTACAGTTTCAGAGATTTAGCCCATTATCACCATGGCGGACAGTACAATGGCACACAGGTGAAATGGTGCTGGATAAGTAACTGAGAGCTTTGCATTTGAATCTGCAGGCAGCTGGAAGAGAGAGCAACTGGTCCTGGCTTAGGTCATTCTAGGTTTGCATAAAAGTTACCATCAATAAACAAGCAACACAGTCAATTCTAGGCTGTCTGGAAATATCTTCTGCCAACACCATTAATCCAAAACTCTTTAATTTAACCTCAGGCAGGCTTTTCTGACAAGGGCAAAAAAAAATGCAACCACATTCTTTGCCAAAATATCGCAAGATAATCTCTGTGCCACTGACTAATGTTCTTCTCCTCTGAAACCTCTTGAGCCAGGCTGTCATAATCTACATTGCTCCCAGCACCACTGTCGTCCATGCTCCTAGTACAGCCCATGAAGCCTCACTTAAAGAGATTAACTGCTTTCCTAATCTGAAGTATCAAAGTCTACATCATCTTAGTCTGTGTCCTAGTATTGGGAAGGGACACTATGACCAAGGCAACTCTTATAAAAGAAAACATTCAATTGGGGCCTGCTTACATTCTCAGAGATTTAGATAGTACATCATTGTCATGGTGTGGAGCCTGGTAGCATGCATGTTTGTAGACTTGGTGCTGGAGAAGCAGATGTTGGGATCCATAGGCAGCAATCCCTTAGTTACTAAGCTCTATTAACCAGCTCCCATCACCTCCCAACAAGGCAGTATCAACTGTGGATGAAACACTCATACTTGCACTCATGGGGCATGCACTTCAGATTCAAACCAGAACACTTTGCTAGGTAGTCGGTGTAGAGACACCAAATGCTTATGAGCAAATCCTTGTCACCACTGGGTAGGGGGTGTGTCACTCTTTGTGTAGCCTATCATTCGTCTTATTGCTGAGATGTGATAGATTCTAAATGCCCGAGTATGACCCACACTGTCAATAAGAATTCATTGCTATCTGCTCTGACCATGTAGAGCATCTTTTGAACACTAGGAAAAATAGGACCATTACTAAAACTTCCAGTCTGTGTGATCAGAATAACGGAGGCTAAAGCTCTGTTAGAAATTAAAGTGTGTGTTGCTCTACTCTGAGCCCTTGAGATGATAGACGAATGCCAAGGGAACACAGAAAGCAGACAGGAGGGCACCAGTCACAACACAATAAAAAGTACAGTCTACTCCCATTTTCTTTTTTCACACTGTAACAAATATTTTAATTAGCATATATCCTCTCTTCTATGTCTCTACTACTATTCTATATTAGGTTATATTTATGGCAGTGGAGATTGGCATTATTTCAATGTTTCAAAATATCAGTGCAGGAAATATGTAGTCCAGGTGGTTCCAACTCTTGAAAGACTTTTAAAATTTATGAGATATGTATTGTGGCCTGGTTATAAAAATAGAATCTATTTTCAAAGATAATACATACATAGAAAAATATGTGCAGAAGTTAAGGAAGTTTTACAAACTCAACACAACTAAATAACCATCGTGTCAATAACATTATTGCCAGTCATTTGCAGGCTTCACGGGGAACTGTGCACACTGAACATGTCCTGAGTTTGGATGTATACGGCTATGACCTTATCCCAGTCATGGAAGACATCAGACACTTCCCAAGGTTTTCTTTTGCCCCTTTGCATTTTCTGTGCTTTGGCTCTGCACGTACTAAGAACACTTAACAGAGCATCTCTCCTATAACAAACACCAACGTGCGCAATAGCATGCCGTGAATGGTAGATCCTGTGCTGTCCAGAACTCATTTACGTAGCATAGCTGAAGGTTTAATGCACCCACAGAGAAACCCCCACTGTCCTTTTTCTCATAGCTGTGGCACCTGCATTATTTTCTCTGTGAGACCAAACATCAGAGATCTCATTTCAGTAGCATTATGCACTCTTTGTCTTATTGTGACTAGCTTAAGGCTCTTGAAGGCCAGGCTTTTCTGCTTTCTAGGGCTGAATAACACTCTATTAGTTTACCAAGTTTCCTTTCACCTGTGAGTCGGCATCTGACTTGCTTTTGTGTCTTGGCAATTAAGAATGGTGATGCAGGGAGCCTGGGAGGTGAGCTGTTGGGCTTCTCAGTGTCCTCCTGGCAGTGAAGGACTGAATCCCTCCAGCCAGGAGCAAAGTAAGTTCGGCCTCCATTAAGCTGTTATTGCCAGGTCTCTTCTCATGAAAGTGAGAAAGTCAGCTAACACAGAGTGCTGGGTGAGTGTGGGTTCTGTGGCCTGAGCCCTTGATTAAATATCCTGAGTAATATGAAACAAGTCAGCTTATGGCTCCCTGCCTCAGTTTCCCTATATGTAAAATTTGCTGTGACTGTTATTGTATGCATATGATGCGCATAGAATACCATGTAGACCACATTGTGAGTATACAGTGAACATTATTGTTATCATTGTTATTATTATCATACAAGAAAATAAACTTGGGAAATTAAATGATGGTGTTAAGAGATATTGCACATTTACAATTGTGGCAATCAACAATAAAGTAGAAACGTATAAAACAATGAAATGAGCTCTTAACATGATGTGTGCATTTCTTCATTGGATTAAAGTAATTTTTTAGTTTTAAAAATAATTGTCTTCTATATTTTAAAATAATTAACACCCATTTATCTTTAATTGTGGTAAATATGTAAACATCACATACATTTTGTTTTTGTCATTTTAAGCATTTGTAAGCATATCATTGACAGACACAAGTACTTTTGAGTTATGGTATAACTGTCATCACCATCCATTTCCAGGATATTTATCATCCTGACCCAAATTCTTTATGCTTCACTGTGCTTTCTCTCTGCCATATTCCAAATGATAATCACCATGCTTCAACACGCTCCGTCTCTATGCAATTTGACTACTCTAGATATTTCCCAGACATGCAGTTCATTCAAAAATTCTCTTTGGCATCTTGCTTATTTTACTTGGTACCAAATTCTCAAAATTCAGCTATATAGGAGCATGGATTACAATGTCATTCCTTTTTCACTTAGTTAATTTATTTTTTTTAAAAAAACCAGCTTCTCATTTTACATACCAATCCCATTTCTCACTCCCTCCTCTCCTCCCACTCCTTCCACCTTCATTTTCCAGATACAGTATGGCGGATGATGTTTTTTATTCTACTCCCACAATACCTCTACAGTCAGCACAAACAACACATCCTATATAAACTGGCCCCCCATTGCTCATCATAGGAAGTGAAATGCATTTTGGTTCCACTCAGTCCAAGCCCAGCTGTGGTGGTCCTGCCATCTGGAACTTTTGCCACCTCTAAGTGTGATGAACTCCTGACTCTGGCCTCAGACTTATCCAGCCGAACCTGCTGCACTTAACCAGTGTGGGGGCGGGGGCTGGGCTTTGGTGCTTTGGTGCTGAGAACCCATTCGCTGGTGGTGTTGGGCAATTGTGGAGTCGTAGCAAGCAAAGAAATTGGAATCCACATCCAAGCTCAATTTCTTGATTAGCTTCTATTTTAATAGAGTTTTTCAGCTGTCTTGGCAACAACTGATTCCAGCTGAGAGAGGAAGGATGTGAGTCAGAGATGGGGAGAGGCAGCTGGACTGGTGCTGTTCCAATCCTCCAAGGAGGACCATGTCTCCTGGAGCTTTGTGCTGCGTGTACAGACAGCCTGTGGGGAGCCGGAGCATTGGGCAGTGGTACACAGTCAAAGCCATCCAGGGACCCGTTTCCGCCATTATTTCAGTGCCGATAGCCATCAGCACCAGTCCTGCCCCCTTGAGCATCATAAATGAGTGATCCTTAGGAAGCCACTCTGATGGGGTGAAAGAAAACACAAAATTGAGAAACAAAAAGCAGAATGTGCCTCACCACAGAGTCCCAGTCGGTGACTGCAGTAGATAATCTCATAGGGCCATGTGGACCAATGGGGCACGCTTGCTCCCTCTCTCCACTTAGAAAACAGGCAATAGTTAAGCCTAAGTTTGAATGCCCCTCATGCTTCATTAATCTGCAAGGTGCCTTCATTTCTTCCTCCTTCTTCACCTCCTCTTTTCCGTTCATCATTTTTTCCCCTATTTAGTGGCATGGTGGTAGTTAGAGGCATGTATCAGAGGTATAGACTCAGTTACTGACCTCTCTCCTCTACAGAGAGAAGATGGGATATTTAGCACTGCTATGTGAAGAAGCCACAAATATGCCTGTGGCTTCCAGTGGACTTGGATGGATGGTCTTCTCACTCTCAGACTCTACCTTATTTTTTCTAACTGAATATGACTTGCTTCTCTTTTCATAGTAAAGCAGAGTTTGTTTTAGAGGAGAGAGTGGAAGAATAAGCTGTTTATCTTAAATATTTAGTTCTGTTTTTCTTCCCTTGTTGCTGAGTTCTAGCCAATAGGATGAAAGATGAAATTATTTGGGTGATGCATTTCAGCAATATCTTTAAAGAAAACCCTCCAGATGGCAGTTATCTATCTGAAGAAAGCAAAGGAGGTGACAAGGATTGCTGAGTGGGTAGGTAGCAGAAGGTTATCTATCTGATGATAAAGATACCTCAGGGAAAGGAATCCAGAGCCTTGTGTAGCCAGACTCTACCTTAAAAGACTTAGAGTCACCTGTCAGAAATCCCTAAGCATTGGAAAAACTGATGGAGGAAATTTTTTCGTTTCCATAGCTTTCAGAAGCCATAGCCATGATGAGCTCTGTGGAGCATTGAGTCTCTGGGGTCTTAAGGGCACAAACAGAAATAAATTCATAGGTTACCTTGGAGCAATTCCACATGCACTCCACGCATGCCTTTTTAAAACTGTAAGGTGCACAATATGGAAAGCATAATGTCAGCTCCCTTCCTCCCTTTCTGGATGGCTTTTCCATCAAACCCTAGGTTTTATACTTTCTCAAGGGCTAACTTATACTTGAGCGGAACTTTATGTGAATCACCCAATGACATGTGATCAAAATGTACAATGACGACGAGGACTTCAGGCATCTCAGTACTAAGGAATTTAATCTTCTTTACCCCAGTGAAGCCTCTCAGAAGCACACAACCCACCTTCATAAAGAATTGGCATGGTATTGTTTTCCCAAACGGTAATAGCTGGGCCTGTTGTAGGCCACCCTGACTTCAGCACGCAGATTCTGTGTTGATATCTAAGGGTCATGACTGAGCTGGTGCTAGCTTTAGAGTTACCCAACTCCATGGCAAGGAGATTTTAATCAAAAGAAGCTGCACAATGGGCATGGGGACATGAGGTGGCCCAAGGAGTAAGAGCACTTACTCTTGTAGAAGACCTAGGTATGGATCCCAGCACCCACGTGGAGGTTCACAATTCTTTATAACTCTAGTTTTAGGGAATATGATGCCCTCGTCTAGCCTCACTGGGCACCCAGTATGTGCTTGGTATACATAAGTAGATACAGACAAAATAGTCATACACATAGAATAAGTCAATCTAAAAAATTAAAAAGATGCTATGTTAGTTATTTGAGGAATTGTATAGGGGAACTAAAAGCATATGCAATCAAGGAGTAGATATCAAATGTGATTATAGCAGATTTTGAACTAAGTCTCTCATGCCTGGCTCTCTCGCAACCTGATTAAGAAGAGCCATCCCTTTAATTACCAAACATATATAACATAAAGTACTGGGTTCTTAAAAACAGTGGCAGCAGTTATACAGATGGGTCAGACACAGGCAGCAGCTTTGTTTACCTTGGATTGTCAGTGGATTCAGGATACAATTTCTAAAGTTCAGTAAACATTGAAATCTAAGTTTCAAGGTTTCTTATGCTCTCAGCCTGAGTTTCCTTGTCTATAAACTGGAGCAATTATGAAGGGGATTATTCTGAGGAATTAGTGAGTGATAGATTGGCTTAAAACATTTGGCAAAATGTCAGCTTTTCCAAGTTACAGATAAATATAAAGTGATACGCACAACAACTAGAGCACTTTTGTATGTAAAATATTTGGGGCCAGAGGTCTTTTGCATGTTCGAGATATTTTATAGTATTTTTTGCAGATGTTTTTGCATGGGCCAGTGCTTGAGAATCCTCAATCAGAAAACCCCAAATCCTAACATTCCACGAGCATCATACTTGTTCAAAGTTGAGAATCTGAAGTGTGTCACATGGCCAGGTTAGGGATGCTCAACGTGTATATTGCCAGCATCTTTCTTTTCAGGATCTGTGTGTACATTCTATTGTCTGCATGTGCGCATTTGTGTGATCGTGTGAGATTGTCACACACGCGAGTGCCTTATATGCATGGGAGGATCTCAAGTGTCAGTCTTCACCCTCTACCTTGCTTGAGACAGCATCTTTGTGTTTCGCGACAGCATATGCTACACTAGCTGGCCAGAACGCTTTTGGGGATGCTCCAGTCTCCACACCCATCTCCCCACAGGAGCTCCGGGATAATAGGCATGAACTACCACACCTGGTACTTGAACCCAGGTCCTCCTGCTTGCACAGCAAGCACTTTTCCCACTGAGCCATCTCTCCAGTGCTAACTCTTCATACTCTCGATTCTACAGTGAGAAGAATCAGCTCATTAGCACCATGGACTTAACATCAGTGTTTCAAGGAATTTTCCACAGTTAGCTGGAATGCGTATGTCTTTGAGAATATCATTCAGAATGAGCAAACTTTCATCTTCAGAGCCTTTTTTCTCTCCTGTTCCAGGTCTTTGGTTTCTGATGGGCATTTTGTTGCTCAATTTATTTGGATACTATAATCTTTCTTTATTACCTCACTTTGCTCAATGAGCTGTAGTAATTTTATTTACATTTCCACTGCAGACAGTGATCATGAAAAATAAGATGTGAGTTGTACTGTAATGGGGTAAAAACTGTACAGGATTGCTTTAATCTTCCACAGCCTCAATTTCCTCTTCGGTTAGATGAGATCTGTCTTCTGTATCTCAGCGCTGTCGTGGAGATCAGAAGACACAGCAGCAATAAAGTGCACGATAGAATTTAAGGTTCTATAAAAGGGTGAGGGCTTTATTTCATTGCTGTTGTGCAGAAATGAAAAAGGCAGAGATGAAAACGACCATGTACCAGCTGTAAGTGCTAGCTCCTGCTGAAGGGGACCACTAGTTCCTTCTGGAAGGGACTGCTAGCTCCTGCTGGAGGGAACTGCTAGCTCCTGCTAGAGGAAACTGCAGCTCCTGCTGCAGGGGACTACTGCTGCTGAGCATGCTCAGCCATCTGAAAGTGAGTCCTTTTCTTTATTTCTTTTTTTTAATCTTTTCTTCTTTTTCTTTTTCTTTTCTTCAAGACAGGGCTTCTCTGTAGCTTTGGAGCCTGTCCTGGAGCTAGTTCTTGTAGCTCAGGCTGGTCTTGAACTCACAGAGATCCGCCTCCCTTGCCTCTTGTGTGCTGGGATTAAAGGCGTGGTGGTGACTCCTTTTCTTTTTAAAGGGCAGCAGAAATCTTTCTTTAACAATGTGTGTCTGTGAAATGGCCCCGGGGCTGGTGATTCATCACTGGGGCATAAGAGACAAAAGTTCCACATAGGTCTGATCTGGTTCGGATTGTGCATATTTAATTTCAAGATCTATGAAGTAGACAGAATTGTTGAGGTGGACTTGTGTTCTGTAAGAACAAGCATTATCAGCAGCTAATTTTTTTTTTTTTTAAAAAAGGCAGATTTTTATTTAAAACAGGACACGACTAAAAGGGAAACCTAAGAAAGACTAAACAACCCTGGGATCTACAAAATCTTTCTTCTGATTTATGTGACTCTCCATCTCCACCTGAGGACTTTACATAGTATGATTGTCATAGTCAGGGTTTTATTGCTGTGAAGGGACACCATGAGCACAGCAACTCAAGAAAACTGTTAATTGGGGTTGGCTTACAGTTCAGAGGTTTAGTCCGTTATCATCATGGTGGGAAGTATGGTGGCGTGCAGGAGATACAATGCTGGGGAGACAGCCGTCAGTTCTACATCTGGATTCACAGGTATCAGGAAGAGACAGTGAGCCACTCGGCCAGGCTTGAGATTCTGAAATCTCAAAGCCCACTCCCCAGTGACACACCTACTCCAACAAGACCACACCTTCAATAGTGCCACTCCCTATGAGTCTATGTGGGCCATTTCATTCAAACCACCATAATGACCTTTAAAAATATATATTTATGGGAACTGAAGACATGGCTTGCTGGTTAAGAGTGCTTATTGCTCTTGGAGAGGACCCTAGTAATTTTCCATTACACACATCAGGCAGTATACAACCTACAATTCTAGTTTCTGGTAACCCAACACCTTCTTCTGGCATCCATGACCTGCACACATGTGTACATATCATCCTTTTCTATACTCACATATAGGTAAATAAAGTAATATAAAATCTTCTTTAAAATCTTACATACGCTCATAAATTTTATTGATACAAAATATGTGTAAACCTATGTTTATGTTGCTATTCTCAATAGCCAACTTATGGGGTTATCTTGGGCTGCCCATCAACAAAGGACTAGATGAAGAAAATGCAATACAATTAGTTATTGTGGACTTTTCAGTGAGCCATAAAGAGGAACAATATTATGTCATTTGTAGGAAAAAGGGTGGAGCTAGAGGTCATGATATTAAATGAACAATCCAGAGTCATAAAAACAAATATTATGTGTTCTCTTGTGTGTGGACTCTGGATCTTAAAATAAAGTAATAATACATGAAAGTATAAAAGTGGCTGTTTGGGAAGAGTAAGGAGACAGAGGAGGAGGAAGAAAGGAAAAACAAAGGAAAGGGAGAATATGGCTAAAGTACAAGCTAAAGATGTTCAAAATCTCATAATGAAACACATTCGTTTGTACAATACTATACACGAACAATTTAAAGTTCAATGTCAAGACGCGTAGCCTGAGTTTTTATAACTAATAACACACAATTCTTCATCATAAGTTTCCTAGAACTGATTTCATTAATTTTTCATTGAAGTCTTATACCCATGGGCAACTTATGGTTACTATTAACAGCTCTAGCTGTGAAGTGAGTGTTGTAGCCACTCAGTTGATGTTAACAAGTAGAATGACAGGGACAGATGTGAGGATGTCACCCACTCATCAGCAACTTAAGTGACATTTCACAGAATCTGGTAAAAATAATTTCTGAGTAGGGAAATGATAGCTCGTTAGGTTTCTGCATCACTGGCAGCCCAAGGACTCTAAGCACATTACTCTAAATTTAATAAACGCCATCGGCATTTTCTCCATGAATATCTTCTGTACATACTGAACAGCCAGAAACAAAGCTATGGTCTGCAGCACTTGCTGATTTCTGGGGTACAGCTAATCCTGTTGAGCTATCTTTAAAGTGACAACTGGACTCTCCCAACGTGAAGGAAGCAAGAGATAAACAGTCTCACATCCCCCTACAATTGCTACAATAATTACAATCTTATGAGACTATTTAAAATTATAGTAAAACAAAATTGATAAATGTTGAGCATTGAATTTATCTCTTTATGCATTTAACTGAGAGCAAGCTCACATTCTTTATTTTTTAAAATAATAGATATGATTATCAACTACCTTCTTGTAAATTAAATGTCAGATATCCTGATGTAATGAGAACTGACTGCAACATATTATTGATTGTTAAGTTTTTCGCTTTGTGAAGAGAATAATAATATGTCACAAGATTTAGAAATGTTCACAGTATCTAGATTATGATGTTTTGTTGCTGTCTTGTTTATGATATAGGATCTCATGTAGCCCAGGTTGGTCTTAAACTTGCTATAGAGTTAAGAAGTATTTTGAGATGCCCAGTCTCCTGCCTCAAGTCTCTCAAGTGCTTAAAATGGGTTCAGTAAACTCCCATCTCTCTCCTTGCACTTTAAATCAGATTCCCTGCCCACCATGCTCACATTTCTATGCCCTTTCCCCAGCTGATGTTACTCTTTTGAGAGGTGGCCACTAGCTATCAGCAATAGGTAAACAAGGGAGGTCTTTGAAGGTTATATCCACCCCTGGACCTTTTCTCATTCTTTAGTTTTCTTTGTTTGCCATGATGTGAACAGCCTCCATCACATGCTCCTATCTTCCTCATCACATGGACTGAGCCATCTGAAACCTTGAGCCAAATCAACTCTTCTTCTTTGAGTCATTTCTGTCAGGTATCACGGTCCTCAGCACTAATAAACACTGTGATTTTATTAATTACTCCCTGCCTTGTAAAATGTATTTGAGTAAGAGTAGCTGTTTGAAAACTCTCTGCACTGGTAGACTTTGCAGGCTCAAATGTTAGAGTTGATTGAAAGCAATTGAATATGGCACAACTAACAAGTAAATTCACTCTGCGTTTTGCACAGTGTGCATGTGTGTGTGTGTGTGTGTGTGTGTGTTACATATGTGTTCATGTACTTACAGAGACCAGAAAAACTTCAGGTGCCATCTGGAGCCATGACTCCCACTGTTTTAGAGGCAGGGTCCGCACTGGCCTGGAGCTCACCTATTAGGCTAAACTGACTGACCAGTGAGCCCAAGGATCCTCCTTTCTGCTTTTCCTGGCTCTCCAGTTCTAGGATTAAAAGTTTGAGCCACCTCATCATGTGGTTTTGCATAGGGATGGGGATCATCACGCTTGGGTCTTCAAGTCTACAATGGGGGCTTGGTTATTTTCTGTCAAGTTGACATAAGCTAGAACAACCTCGAAAGAGGGAGCTTCATTTGAGAAATCGCCTTCACCAAGTTGGCTTACAGACAGATGTGGGCACTTTCTTGATTAATGATTGATGTAGGCTGGTCCAGCCCACAGTGGCTGATACATGTGGGCCAGGGCTGTATAAGAGAACAACTCGGAGGATGTAAACCAGTAAGTAGCATTTCGCCATGGTGTCTGCTTCAGTTTCTGCCTTTACGTTCCCACCCTGAGCTTCTGCCCTGACTTCCCTCAGTGATGGAGTGTGACCCTGGAATGAGTGGTAGAATAAAATAAACCCTTTCCTTTCCAAGTTGGGTCTTGGTCTGTGTTTCAGCAATAGAAACCAACCTAATGCATCAGGCGAACCAGTCATCGGTCGAGTTTGTGTGCCGAGCTCCTGCAATGCGCATTTCTGTGGCCACTAAAAGGGGCTCCTTTCAGAGAATTGTCTTAAAACTGTGCTTCTTGTCCTCATTAACTTTACTTCATTTTCCACATTAACTACAGCCTAAGAATTCTTATAGACTGTGGTTCTCTTTCGTCTTTTATTTCTTTTTCTGCAGGCTATATCTTTCTTCTCCTTAGTCTAAAGCTTTAGTACTTGAAATTGGCCTCATAATTTACGAAAGGCACCCACATAGACGATGACTTTAAAGTTCAAATAGATTTATTTTTGATTTCTTGCCCCTTTAGAGGGGCATGCAAGAGTAATGGATTAATGTATAATCAATCCACATGAAATTTGACAGATTTTTTTTAAATATTGTCTTATGGGAATCCAAACAGCACATGCTCTTTATAGTGAAAATTCAATCCAATCCTCCAACCGAGTGGGAAGAGCACAATATGTTTAGAGACCGACAGCAGGGACTCAACTATTTCACTGCCAATAGAAAAGCTAGCACGGCACTCCAGCCTGAAACAGGGACACGGACTGGCTTTATGAGCTTTGACCAATGAGGACTTTATTGTCGACTGGGGTCCTTTGTGCATCTTCTGTGTCACTCGGTCAAGGCACTAGGAAATAATCAGTATCAATCTTGAAACTGCTAAGCGGCTAAAATCAGTGAGCTACTTGCGCGTTGGCAATGCCAGTCTGAGTAGCTCTCACCTAAGAGGGCTTTGTAAATCTTTGAGCAATTGAGCAGCTAGAGCCATTAGCCAGCAGCAAGGATGAGGGGGAACTGCAGCTAGATTTTTTTTACAGCTCCAATTTTGTGTAAAGCTGGCTTAGCAGGCTAAGCCCAACCCTGAGAATGAGAATCTGTCTCTGTATTGCTACCCTACTTGATGTTGGCACTGGAAAACAAAGCAGCAGTAGGCCTTATGCACTCAAGTGTGTACCAAAAGCCAAGAAGGAGGAAGCAGTGTGCCAAATCCAGCAGCAGCACAAGAGACTTGAGAGAATGCCACCTGTAACAGAGGCACACAAAAAGATGGGGATGGGGAGGTAGTTAGGACACAATCCCTGGTACCGTGCTGAGTCTCCTTGGTTCAGTAGGAGCTACTCAACTTTAAGAGGGCACGGAAAGTTTCGAACTTGAAAATCAGCTTCTGGAGCCACCCTTGAGATGAGAAATCTGGAAACAACCATTGAAATTGGCCCCAAAGGCTCCTTGGTCCCCATATCCTGGGAGCGTGTTGCATGCAGCTCAGAGTCTGCAGAGTGACTTGATTTCCTCTGTTGGTATCTTTGGACAGAACTGGACAAAGGACAGTGATATAGACGAGTATCCATTTCAGAGGACAGGCTTAGGGTACACGGTGTAGGACCAGACAGGTGAGGCCCAGCAAGCAGATCGGAGTTTTCCCCACAGATCAGGATGTTCCTCTCTCTCTGCTCTCTGTCTTGGGGCTGGTTCTCCTCATCTCTCTTTCCTATTTCTCTTCACTGTGAACTATAGCTCCTCTGTTGTAGTAGGGAGCTGCGGGCTGCGTCCTGCCACCCGGCTAGCTTTACACCTGAAATAACAACACACAAATTGTATTCTTTTTTTTAATTAATTAATTTATTTATTTATGAACGATTTCTGCCTCCTCCCCTCCACTGCCTCCCATTTCCCTCCCCTTCCCCCAATCAAGTCCCCCTCCGTCATCAGCCAGAAGAGCAATCAGGGTTCCCTGCCCTGTGGGAAGTCCAAGGACCACCCACCTCCTTCGAGGTCTAGCAAGGTGAACATCCAAACTGCCTAGGCTCCCATAAAGCCAGTACATGCAGTAGGATCAAAACCCAGTGCCATTGTTCTTGAGTTCTCATTAGTCCTCATTGTCCGCTATGTTCAGCGAGTCCGGTTTTATCCCAGGCTTTTTCAGACCCAGGCCAGCTGGCCTTGGTGAGTTTCCCAATAGAACATCCCCATTGTCTCAGTGTGTGGGTGCACCCCTCGCGGTCCTGAGTTCCTTGCTGGTCACTGTGGTCATTTGTGAAAACATGTTCACTTTTGGGAGACATTGGACTGAAACAAAGAGCCCAGCCTTGGTTTGAGGACAATAACTACAATTTTGGGCTTTCAGGATAGCTTACAAATGCAAGCATAAAGTGAGCTATTTGGGTGGACCTACCAAAACGCCGCTGGCCTTGGCATTGTTCTATATGTCAATCATCTGAAAACCTCTAGTCAACTCCCCATTTCGTTCTAGTTCGTCTGGGACACGGTGACCTTCCTTCCGTTCTAAAGTTCAAATGCTTTCACATCCTAAAACGTTGTAAGTGTTGTTCCCTCTTGTTGAAATAAGAGCAGCGGAGCTGCCTCCCCGGCACCCGGCCGCCTGCACGGCTAGCTTTATACCCGAAATAATTACACGGAAACTGTATTCTTTTAAACACTGCCTGACCCATTAGTTTCAGCCTCTTATTGGCTAGCTCTTACATATTAATCTAACCCATTTCTATTAATCTGTGTAGTGCACAAGCTGGCTTACCAGGAATGATCTTAACCTGCATCTGTCTGCAGTGGGAGAACCATGTCGACTCCCTGACTCAGCTTCTTTCTCCCAGCATCCTGTTCTGTTTTCTCCGCCTACCTAAGGGTTGGCCTATGAAATGGGCCTAGGCAGTTTCTTTATTAATAAGAAATCATTCCCACATCACCCTCTCATGAAGTTCTCTCCTCTCGGATCTTCACTAAGTGAATACCTACTCCATCATTCAATGTCCAGCTCAGTTGTCCTTCTCCCAAGAAATCCTTCCCTGACCTTTAGATCTGTGCTGGGACTCTTTGCGATTTTGGTGAAATACCGTTCTTATCTGTGGCTCTAACACTATTGTAACTTTACAACTGTGGGTCAGTTGTCTGGGTATTTAGTGAACATTCAGCTTCCTCCTAGAAAGCAACAATTCTCGAGTCCCATCCGGTCCACCATCAGTTTTTACGAAGGAACCTTTGGTTAGAACATAGCCTTGCTTGTCCCTCTCATTCACTGTGGCACAACAGAATGGAGTCATTACTATAGTGGCTGTATAGATCACACATTCAAAATACCTGGCTCTCTTCAAACAAGCTCTGCCAACCCTCGCTCAAGGCCATGAGGTCCTTTAAAACAGGAATCGTGCTCATTTGGTCCACCCCTTTTACCACCTTGCCGCTATCACCATTTCTGATATGCATTCCTCGTTCAATAAAAGTATGTTTAATAAATGACCCAGTGCCTGAAAACCAAGCATCATTAATTTTGCGTGCAGAATGTAATCAGTATTGCACACTAAAATACTTTGCCAATAGCATGGGTAACTGTACTCCCCTGTAGCGCTTTTATTTGTTCAAGCCTTTATTGTTTTATAAATAAAATCGGAAAGCATATTAATGACTGATTGGACTATTTGATGACATTAGCATTACACTGATCATAACAAAGAACAAAGGATCAAACATCAGTGTTAAACACAGGACCCCAGTCAATCACTGAAGGTGTTTCCATACTGGAGTGAATGTTCTCAAATTACCGGAGAGCATTTTTGCCTTTAGTAAATGAAGAAAGTAGCTCACAGATTAATATCCCCCCCCCATCTCATACAGAGATCAGAGAAGAACTACTTGAAGTGTATGGTCTTCACATTCTACCTTGTTTGAGGCAAGGTCTCTACTCTTCCCTGCAGCAAATGACGGACTAGCAGACCCACTAGCTTGGAAGAATCCTCCTGTCTCCACCTCCCATCTTGTCGTAGGGGCCCTGGGATGATAAATGCCTGCTACCTCATCTGATTTTAAGTTGGTCCTGGGGATTTGAAATCAGATCCTCATGTCTGTGCAGTAAATGATTTCTCTGCTGAGACATCTCTCTTCCCAACCCACAATGTCATTTTTGATACTATTTATGACATATGAGATTTTTTTTTCTAGTTGATTTAAAACTATTTTTATTTGATAAAAAAATGGCCCATAACACACACACACACACACACACACACACACACACACACACACACACACACACACAAGCACTCATGAAATAATTATGCTTCAAATTTTACAGTATTAAGGGAAGAGATGAGCTTTTCTTCCATAAACAAACACTGTGTGAATTGTCTACCTTATAAGACAACACAAGTTGTAGCTTTGACTCTAAATTAATACATTAAACACACATGCATGCTTGAGTTGAAAACTATACGAAAGCTCATGTGTTTATGAGTGTGCAGAACACGCATCAACATAGGTTCCAGGGTGGGCAGGGAGTCTTTGCAGGCATCTTAGGAGGGTTGGTTTGTACTTGAGCTTTTCCCCCTGCTGATTTTCTGTATTCAAGGCAGCTGCCTGCATCAGAAAAAGCAGGGCCCTACTTCCAAATGGGATTCACGTAGGAGCTGTAGAAGCCAGCTTTTAGGATGGGAAGTCAATAGAGCAGTAAGCGGAAACCTTGGAAGACCCCGCTTCTATTCAGCAGTCTTTCCTGAGACACGGCCGTCACTGCTAAGCAATTTCTCGAGGCCTCATTCATTTGGCTCATCGTAACAGAACCTGCCAGGTCCCTCAGGGCAGATCTGTGGTGCAGGAGATTAGCACACGGGGCTTATCTCAATGCAAAACCTGCTGCTGTCACCGAGCCACTGCTGGAAGATGAGTAAATACCAGCGCCTGTGAGGAACCGGCGACACCTATGAAGAAAACGGCTGCAGCAGTGGCGGGCATACAGTAAGCAGTTAATAAACTTGAGGTCTTATTATCAGCTTTCGGACAGAAATTCCCAGACAGCCGTCTTCCTAATGAGACAGCTTATGGGGACACATTTCTTTTCCCATGAGGCTGGGGTTTCCATTTATGCCTGTGCTCATTCATACTCTCGAATTGAATACATTTTGATAGGTACTAATACAGAATCACACATGGGTATGTTTACTTTAATTGTTTAACACAATCAAACAATTCCAAATACTAATCTCTTAGTCACACCCCTTCTAAGAAGTCTCTGATGCTAAGCTACACACCCCAAAGATCCTTGGTCTTAGAGCTTTCCTGCGACTCAGCTTCTTTACTAAAAAGTCACCTTCACTTACACTCAAGTGAGATGAGAACTAGCTCCATGCCCCGTGTTCGATATATTGATTGCATATTGCTTATTTGATTCCCTTAGTCTTCATGATAACCTTACAGAACAGCGATTACAGCCCCACCTTCTACAGGTGGATGAGCTGAGGCTTAGGAAGGGAAGACTTCCTTCTAAATTCTGTAGCAGAGGCAGAACTTCAGCTTGTGCCTCTCCTTGCACGGCTTGCTTATTTGTATTAGGCAAAAATCAGGCAGTTTACCATGGATGTTGCCCTGTGCAAGGTATACAACCTACAACCTACAAGTAGCGGCAGGGCACATTCGACACTTGTGGGAGCTCTCAAGTTGCTCGGGAAGCTCCGAGGCTATTGTATCCATCCTTATCCTGCAAGTAGGCATGCAGTTCCGTCAGCTGCAAACAAGGTTCCTCTTCAGAAACTGGGCTTTCAAAAAGACTTAATGTATAACTCTGCAATCTTTCTCTCTCTTCCTCACATCCTCTGGCCTTTTAAAATCAGAATCCATAACATCTTCAAACAACTTGATGGATCCCCTTGTTTAGATTAGAGGACCGTCATAACCACACTCTCTCGCCCAGGTAGACACAACTCTGGGAAGGGGTTCTGAGAAGATTCTACACCTTTCTTCAAAACAGCTCCTCTTAAAAAAATTCTTTTTGGTTTCTTCATTAATTTATGGTGTCCAACAGGGTTGGAGAATTCCAAAGGTCCTGGAAGTCTCAAAACTAGACATAGTCAACATATTTGGACCCTTTATGAATTATCCTCCAACCTCAAGTGGATGTGCAATATCTTGGTACCTGGCAAAGAGATCACTTCTAACCTCACGTCAGTATGTGTGACATATTTTTATGATTTGTGTTGATCCTTGCTCCTGAAGAGTCAGAATCTTTCCATAGTTCTATTCTTCTTAGAACATTAAAGCTTTCCCCACCGTATGTGGGCGAGCCACAGGGTAGCTCAGCTCAGAACTCCGTATGTGAGGGACCAAGCTTAGAGCTTGCTCCAAAAACCAAGTGTTCAAATACTATAGTACAGATCCTTTAGGCTCAAAGCAGAGAATATGACTCTTACACAGCTCTCCAACCCAAGACCTTAAATGTAGGTGAATGCCAAAGACAGGAAATCTCAGCCCTGAGTGATGGATGAAAAGTACGTAGACATGAGTGTTGCTACTTCCAGAGTGTAGAGCCTTGTGCACACTCTAGTGTTTTATAGGCCTGCCAGATGACAGCATGTTTATTGCGGTGCAGAAATAAACAGACCACTGTGGCAGGGAAGCATGAAGGGCCCAAATTCCTTACATATCTGAGGGCTGGAACAGTAACAGGAATTTCTGAGCACATGGACCGGCAGATGCCTTCGGACCGAGACCTGGGAGTCCTCCAAAAAGCTGTTGTGATCTAGGGAAAAGGAAGTGTGTGTAAGGCAGATTGACAATCGTAGAGCATAGAGACTCATTGACTCTCTGAACACCCCGGGGGCATTGCATTCACTTGGTTTGTCAGATGGGGGCTGACCTAGGATACTCATTGGGACACAGGACACTAGGATATTATGTTAGGGCCAGGGGTCCTCAAGGTACTGTACTAGACCTGGAGCCGCAAGAGGTAAACTCTCACCCACTCCTCTGCTCTCAAGTTCAATTCATCTCACCTCTACACAGAAACATCTGTTTAACATGTCAAACAGGAAGGGAATAGAAGCTCACCAGGAATGCCCTGAGCCCCTGCTTCCTCAGCCTTTGTGAGGCAAGGACCGTGGGTGCAATGCCCTACTGTCCATTTTGGTCTAACCTCAGGGTGGCTCTTCTAGCTTATAGGACACGAAAACATGACATGCAACATGCAGGCAGAGGCCACACTCTGGGGCAACCGCCCAAGGGACAAAGTTATTCTTTGTCTGTCTGTCTGTCTGTCTGTGTGTCTGTCTGTCTGTCTGTCTGTCTGTCTGTCCCTCTCTCTCTCTGTCTCTCTTTGTCTGTCTTTCTGTCTTCCTCTGTCCTATCTCAGTCTACCAAATGCCAGGCAAACAAGAGGGCACCACTAACCACAGCCAACATCACGATGCCCTCCTGGTGCCCATTTCCGGTTTGGCCTGACCGTCGAGACTGAGATGGCAGCTGTGAGCATAGTAAGTCTGAAACAGGAACTTCAAGGCTCAGGTGGAGGCCCCCAAGTAGCCAGCAGATCCTTCCAACACAAACTATGATGTCGGAGTTCAAATCACAGTCCTCTAAGGCTTTACCGGGTACCTAGGAATTCATGTGTGGGGAAGCTTGATCCCCAATGTCGTGTATGGGTAGATACAATGACTTGGCCATAGTAACAGAAGTCTGAGGACAAAGCCCAGACTCTGATGGCCCTGAGACTACAGGTTCCTACTTGCCACTTGCTATGGAAAGCAGAGGCCTCTTACTCAGGGTTTCCCAAGAGCCGCAGGCTTCCCAAAGGAGTGCTGGAAGCACAGTTAAAGCAAGGGAATAGCAAGAATAAACAAATGAGCAAAACAATGCAAACAAAAACAGGAGAGTGGCTGGAGAGCTGGCTCATCCATTAACAGCACACTGGTCTTGTAAAAGATCTGAGTTCTGTTCTCAGTATGTCCGGTGGCTCCTGCCACCCATAGCTCCAGCTCCAAGGTGGTCCCATGCACCCTTCTGGACTCAATGAGTACCTGCACTCACTCTTGCATATACACCTACTGCATAGACACATAATTAAAAAGAATGTAAATATTTAAAAAAAAAAACAAGCAAAATCAAAATCAACTTGCAAACCAACAGAACCTACCCATTGCTTCGTCTCTTGAGCCTACTTGAGGTTGTAAAGAATCAGAGCAAACCAAAAATCTTCTTCAAGCTCCATCTTTGAGGGCTACCCCTCAGTAAGCTGGCCCTGTCATACAGTGTCCCCATCATCTAAATCTCTGCAGTGGTTAACAGCGATCCGTGAACAGCTCCAAATAGTCTCCTTGGCAGACATCTGTACTTTACACAGGTCGGCTCGAGGGGCACTTTTATTTCTCCCTTACGGTTTCCTTCGGTTCATTTGTTTTATTGCTCCCTGACTCAATCCTTGATACTGGATACTTCTTCCACTTACGTGTTTCCTATTATTAGTCAGAGCCCTGGAAACCTTCACCAAGTCCTCCAGAGCGGGGGCTTGACTCCCTTCTCTCAGTTACAGCTGTGAGTCAAGTATGTCATCTTTGGCCTTTTCCCGCGGTAGAATTCTCCACAAAGGACAAGTCATTTGTAGCAGGATGCCTGGTGCAGATTCATAGCCACAGTGGACCAGGATGAAGGGGTGCCTCTGGCATGGTGTGAGGCCAAGCAGGGCCACCATGGTTTTGCTCTGTGCCCTGTGCCAAGACTAATGGATGCCCTCTAGGGACCAGACAGGTGAACGTAAATAGTAGCTTGGGGTAATACACATTGTGTCTCAGCCTGAAAGCAAATTTCATTTAATGAATAGCCTAAAAATAGCGTTTGGGATAGCTTTTCTTTTCTTCCCTTGTCTGATGAAAATAAGAAACATCACGTTTCACTTCACCTTATTTTTCCATGTGTGGGTGTTTTAAATTTTAGTTTTCTCACAACAATAGGATTAGCTCACCCTGGCCCTGTCCCAGAGGGACTCTTAAAGAAACGAGGAAATTGTAATTCAAGAATCATCCAATTCAAACCGCAGCCATTTCATTCAGCTTCAATAAAAACCTTTCCATCATTACATGTTATAATTATGTCGCCGCATGCTATATAATTCAAATTAGATGGTGATTACATGCCATATATTAACATTAATTGTGTAACTAGACATAACCATATGTTTATACGTGGGTTTAATTACCCGTTCTAAAAATCCTATCAAAGGAGATGCATGTGGCATATTTTTAAAAGAGGGAACATCGCAAGGAAAAGTCCCTTCAAATAAGCATGCACAGTTGCTCATATGGAGGAACGCGTGTAGCTGCTCAGGTGTCTTCCTGCATTGTTCTCCATTGTGTTTTTGCAACAGGGTCTCTCGTTAAACACGGTGCTCCCGCGGTGCTCCAGGAATCACCTATCTGCCTCTCTTCCCCAGTGCTGTCACAGGTGTGCGTTCCCTCTTTCCTCTCTTAGCTTTCACCTGGTGCTGGGTATCCTAACTCAGATCCTTTTTGCTTGCAGAGCCATCTTCTCAGGTCTGCTTTGTGGCAAACAAACAAACAAACAAACAAACAAACAACAAGCTAACATGTTATAGCCCTCTGAAAGTCTAATACCACCTAGTGTTATCAGCAGAATGCATGTCATAGGTGTTCTCATTCATGGCGCTGACAGGTGTTAAACAAGACACATAAGTTAATATAAGTAAAGAGAGGAGTAAGTATACATTTGATGGAGAATCAACAAGATAAGGATAAGAACGATTCCATACTCTTCTGCTATCGTGAATGTGCTCTCCATGGGTGCTTCCTAATACAGAAGCCACTTGGAGCCCCTGAAAACACAAAATGTAGCCAGTGTCACAGAAAGATTGCTTATTTCAGTCTTAATTTAAAATGCAACCCATATTTGAAGTGGTTAATCTTTGGACAGGACAACTCTATAGCATTATAGCTTTATGTTTTTTAAGATTTACGTACATGAATGTTCTATATGCGTGTAGAACTTCATGCCTAAAGAGGGCATCAGGTCCCACCCACTATGAATGGTTGTGAGCCATCATGTGGTTGCTGGGAACTGAACTCAGGACCTCTAGAAGAACAGCCAGTGCTCTTAACCTCTGAGCCATCTCTCCAGCCCCTAGATTTCTGTTTGAAGACTGGAAACACGTTTATAATTCTGTGTCTATCTGTGGTTGTTTTTGGTTAAGGACATGTGCAATTTAAATCTTTACTATTATTGATTCTTTCATGGACAATGTAACAAATTGTGTGTATGTGCTCAGTTATTAATAATACACAGGCCCAGAACAGTCCACCAAAAGGAGTGAGAAACCCATACAATAATAACAAAATAACAGGAATCAATAAACATTGCTAATTGATAACTCTAAAAAAATAGTACATATAGTAAAACAATAGAGGCAGCAGCATGTCAATCCATAAATGTTAGGAAACAAGATTTCCATATTTATCATATTTATAGCTCATTGCCAGACCCCTTCAATGTGGCTCAAAGGCAAAATAGATTGGGATAGCTTTAATGACTACTAGTGGAGCCACAAGGGTAGGGATTAATAACCAAAGAAAGAGTCACAGCTAAATACAAAGTTTAGATTTGAGATGGTGCCAAAGAGTTTAGTTATCCTAGGAAAACTGGAGCTTTGGAGACAATGTGGTACCTA
The DNA here is from genome assembly GCF_000317375.1 of Microtus ochrogaster. Lineage (NCBI taxonomy): Eukaryota > Metazoa > Chordata > Mammalia > Rodentia > Cricetidae > Microtus > Microtus ochrogaster. The sequence continues at coordinate 20,911,508 of NC_022023.1, forward strand.
ATCTTGGCTTCTAGAATATTTTTATTCTTGGAGCCTCGCTTTATGTTCCTGAAAGCTCTACTATATATACCTAGTTAGGTTGTTCTCAGGGCTGTCTGATATGATTCGTATTATATTCATATTATATTACAAATGAGCACTTAATGCCTCTGGATGTTACTACCCTTCTATTTTATTTCATTTTCACAGTGGTCTTCCTGGCACTGTTATTTTTTTAGAGCTGTTTTAGGAGTAGCTAGAACCCTGTTGTGCAGCATCCTCAATGAGCTCAATACGTAACACAGATGCATTCACACTGAGAATCCAAGAAGAGACCTTGAAGCTATAGCATCCCATCATGGGGTACAAGATAGCCTAGAAACATTCTTATGGATACATTTCACATTCCCCTAACATCTCAAGTGTTTCCATCCTTAAAGTAACACTCTCAGTAGTGAGTCTTTAAAAATATCCTCGTAAGCAATTTCTTAACTGTGTTCAGGGACTACCCCACTGTAAATTTAATTTTATGTTATGATATTGCAGATAACACAAAAAAGAACTCACAGCAAGTAACTCAATCACAAATAGCTCAACTTTAACCTGATAAGCCAAGATTTATCTTTTTTATATTTCTCAACCAGATTAATTCTGTAATCACAGTTTCCACACAGCTCAAGAGAATGTTCTTATGTCCTTGCTCACTCATGATCATCCACACGATGCTTATTCTTCATCAGGAGCTGATTTGGTTTTGCCTAATGTCAGATACTCCATGTCCAGATTTTACAGTTGAATGTCACACCTGCTCTGTTATGCAGCTTTCCTGAATACCTGGACCCAGTTCTTCGGACCACTGGTTGTTTATCTGCCTGTGTATCAAAAGCAATTGCTGCTGGCACTTCATTTGTACTCTTGTCAGACCTGATCGCATGACGGCCTCAACTCCCCACTCATTCTGGACAGCAGGGAGTTAGTAGCTGTCACCTGCTGTTGTGTGAATCTGCAGGGATGCATGAGCAAGTGTCTACATCTGCTTACCCAGATAAGGTACAGACAATAGGCCAAAAAAAAGATCCCTTCCTCTTCTAGATTGTTGAGTCATGTGAGTTGACTGGGGTGACCTGCAGGTGTATGGATGATGCAAAGACAGTCGCATGACCATAAGCCCAACATGACCCTCAAATGCTGCATCCCTAAAGCTCCCTGCACACCGTGTAGGCGGCTCAGCTGGCTAGAGAGTCTCTTCACCAAGTAATTGTTTATTGCTCTCACAACTTGAAGGAAGGGTCTGTGAATCTAGTAACTTTCTGAGCATCATATATTTCATGAGTTCCTTGAATCTTAAAGTTTTTCCTCCATCCTCCTTTCCTCTGGGAGGGACTGTTTCAATTCAGGGGTACCAGCTATGCAACTCCTGCCAAGCCAGTGTGTCACAATAAGGAGGTCTATTCAGACTCACACACCTGGTTCTATTGCTCTGTCCCTGTTGCCATGTCAGAACCACATGTCTAGATACTATGAGTTCATGGTCTGAAGAGCATTTCAAGAAAGTATGGCCAGAATTCACATGTGTCTTTCAGAATTCTGAAGATACAGTCACAGGCCAGTGGCATTCTGAAAGGACGCTAGGTATTTTTCTATCTGGACTTCTCCCCAGCACTGTGACTTTTGGACCAGTATTAATAAATGAGTCATTATTAAAGAGCATGTCTAAATCTACCTATAAGCACCTATAGACCACAAGAATATCCTATAAGCCTCTAGGGAAATGCCTTTTTAACATATATTGTTTTGAATAAGAATTAACAGAGACTTCAAAGTTGAATCTACCTGGGACCAAATCTTGATTCTCCCACTAAGTTTGTGCAAAAACCTTAACAAGTTTGTTAGACCTCGGTTGACTCAGGTTTTCCACCTATTAAACAGAAGTCAGAACGGTACTTAACCCATAGCATTGTTAAAATAATTTTACCAAATAAGGACTTGGGTGAGCACTGGCACATTGGCCCATTGGTATGGACTCTATCTTAAATGTCTTCCAAGGTTTTAAGTGCTGATGGCTTGGTTTCTAGTGACCATCATTATTGGGGCAGGGGGTTATTAAGAGGTGACACTTAGGAGAAGGAAGTTAGGTTATTGGGGGCTGCTGACAGGGATTTCTGTCCTGCCTGATCCCGCAGTCATTCAGCACCAAAGAAACAGAGCTCTACATTAGTTATAAACTGGTTGACTAGCTCAGTCTTCTTATTAACTCTCACATCCTACATTAACCCATAATTTTTGTCTGTGTTAGCCATGTGGCTTGGTGCCTTTATCACTAAGCATTCTCATCGTGCTTGTTCTGCGTCTGGGTGACGCTTTTCCTCTTCCCAGAATTCTCCTATTCTGGTCAGCCCATCTATACTTCCCACCTATACTTCAATACAAGTGACAAATCTTTACAGGGTACAAGACCATTGTCCTATAGCAGGGGGCATGCCCTTAAAAGGGTTATTTGACCCATGCACTTTACAACTCTCCTTTTCTCCCTAGATGATATGAGATGGGCGGTACTCTTTGCCATGAGCTGGGTCTCCCAACAGTCCCAAAGAATGAGGATCAAGTGACCAAGGACTGAGACCTCTGTACTTGTTTTCTGAAATAAAACTCTCCCCTTAAAAGTTGATTATCTTTGAATTTTGTCACAGCAGTGGAGAACTGACTCAGCCAAGAGCACCCATTAAACACATTGTTAATTTTCTACTGTCATTACTGGGGAATTTTGCTAGTTGGTGTGGTATATGCTTTAATGGCCTATCCAGGTTTCCTATAGTATATGCTCAGCTACTCCAGAAGGGAGGATTGGCTAAGAAGGCTGGGCCTCTTTCCCAGACAGTCTTTCTTGGAATTTCATTCAGCATTGCTATCTAAGGTGAAAGCAGACCCTGTCAGAACTCTTAAGCTCAAAGTCATAAAATAGCCCCCAAAGTACATTCTTTTTTGGCAAACTATCAGAACAAGTCTAGATTTGTGGAAATGAGAGACATTCCATTTTAAAGGGAAATTTGTCAATATCCGATTGCAAAAGGGATGTTCATACAGGGAATTACAGAACAACGACACCCTGCTCTGTTAGAAACAGCTTACCAAAACTTCTATCTCTCCCATGTCTCCATCAACTGTCAATGTATGCCACAGAGGCACTGGAAACATGAAGGGAGCCAACAGAAGGGGCAGCCTTCATAGTCCATACCTTTAGAGTTCAGTCATTCCTGCCTCCCTTTTCTTCACTTGTTCATTGTATTCTTGCCCTTGCTATCTTGGTATGTGGTCTGTCATATATTATTAGTAACCCGTGAAGAGTTACAGTATCAGCATCTCTGAGTGTGACCAGTGACTAAAGTCATAGAGAGGTGACATACCTCACCTCTGTCAAAATCGGTGCATAGTTTCTCTTCAACCTGACATAATTATATCTATCTCACATTTTCATCAATCATCTGATAGAGACCTTTTCAAGTTTAAGGTTACCATTAAAAGGAATTGGGCTGTGGGATGGCATTCAATAATGGAGCACTTGCTTAGCATGTGCATATTGGTTCAACCACACGCACACAGGGACCTTGGAACCCAAAAGCCACTTTCTTCTTCAAAAGCTTGCATAGGGCATGCTCCTGCTCAGAGGCACCCTTTAGATTTGTGATGATGAAGCTCACGTGGTTTTATAATACCACTGTGATGTAGCCAGCTCAATTTTGTTCTGGAACAAAAGAACCATTTAAGACAATAATATTAACATATCCATAGAACTCTTGATCTTTAAACACCTCTAAAAGCATTAGCAAATTAATTTTCCTAGAAGTCTTAGGATGCAGGTAATTATTTTGACAGTTGGGCAGAGTGAATCAAATGGCATCCTGACCTCTGCTAGTCAATGAAGGCTGCCAGATACAGCTCTAATCCACCCCTTGTCTCTTCCTGTTCACCATTATATCCATCATAGAACACCCAGGTGTCCCCACATCATTGTAAAGGAATTAATCTCACTAGCATTTGTTGGAAATATTTATTATGGGCCCAGAAACTCTTTAGACTTTCAATTGGGTATATACGGAGAAAGAACAAAGAGGATATGGTTTCACTTATTAAACATAATTGGCCACCAAAGCAACCACGGGTGCATGGAAAAATGATTGGGTCAAGAAAAGGACAAGTTATGACTGGCGTGTCTCTTGTGTTAGAAAGCCAGATAGTATAAGAACGATGAGGATAGATACAGAAGAAAAACAATAAACTAAAGAGACTACAGCTGGTCAAATTTAGGAGAGTGTGAGTATAAAATGAAATACTGAAGAGAAAGGATAGCTATATCATATTATATAGAAAGACGTGTCCACAGTTGTATTAGTTAGAGTTTCTATTGTTACAATGAAATAATGAGACCAAAAACCAAAATGACTATGGTTAATCATTGAGGAGAACCAAGGAACTTAAGCAGGGCAGGAACCTTGAGGTAAGAGCTGATACAGAGGCCATGGAGGGGTGCTGTTTACTGGCTTGTTCCTTGTGGCACGTTTAGCCTGCTTTCTCATGGAATCCAGGACCATTAGCCAGGGATGGCACCACCCACAATGAGCTGGGCCCTCACCCCCATCAATCACTAATTAAGAAAATGCTTTACAAGCTTGCCTACAGCCTGATCTTATGGAGGCATCTTCTCAATTGAAGCTCCCTCCTCTTCAATGAGTCTAGCTTGTGTCAAGTTGACATAAAACCACCCAGCACAATAGTATAGACAAAGGAAATAAAGTGTAGAATGAGTTTTTCTTTATTTGAAAGATAATCAGCTAATAAAGTTGAAGGGAAATGATTACATTGAACAGCAAGAATTCATTAGAAAAGAGAAGATTCACACAAGGTCAGAATACCAGCCCTCAGGTTACTGGTTAGTTGGGCCCAGAAAAGCTATTGTCAAAGTGGAATTGGGACTGCTCTAACAGAACACAGTAGACAGGGTAGGATATGTGCAACTGGCAAAAATCTAGAAGTGAGGATTCCAAGATTAGTAGGGCTGCCACCTGGCTGGTAGGTGTGTCTTTCTCACTGGGAAATCCCCTTTTCATAATCAAATTCATGAAGGGTCTACCTTGTGAACTAACCACTTTCCAAAGTCCCACCTCTTATTGGCATCATCTTGGGAATGAAGATTTCAACAAACGCACGTGGAGAGAAACAGATATTTAGACTGTAACATGTGTCTATGCAGTGACTAAATCTATCAGACACTATTAAACCAGGTAGCTAATGACAATACAGAGACAAACCGGCGTCTCGTGCTTTCTGACTGTTGGTAGTGAAAAACGCACACAGTTTACATTATATTCTCACGTCTTCATGGAGGTTACATTATATTCTCATATCTTCATGGAGGTTACATTATATTCTTACGTCTTCATGGAGGCATGACTTGAACACCACAAAATCCACTTACCATGTTAACAGTGATCTCATTGAGTAGAGAAGACTGAATTTCATTTCTTTTCAGTAGAGATACCAGAAGAGGGAGTTCTGGGACATATGTGCTTATGCCTAATAATGGAAGAGACCTTATTCTACATAGGATCCCTAATTAACAGTGAACGAGAGATTTTCCATATTTCACCAACATTTGCTATGTGGGGATCTTTTCATTTTCAGTCATGCTGTGGGAGCATGCAGTAAACCTCACTATCTTTATGTCCACCCCTCTGAAAACTGACAACAAATCCCTTTTCATCTTCTTATTGGACATTCACATGCACTCTGGAAAAATGTCGATTCAAATATTTACCTGATTTTATTTGTTATTTAACCCTTTTCTATTTTTATACACTTTTGTATATTGAAAATACAAGTTATTTATCAGATAGATAGTTTGAAAATACTTTTTCATTGTCTATAGTTTGTCTCTCTGATTTCCTTAATATACCTTTAAAAATATTTGGTTTTGCTACACACTGACTCGGCAGTCTTACATTTTTAAGGCATATATTTTGGCATCATGTATATTAGTTCCTCATCCTGTTATTCAGACAAAATTCCCTGGAAAAAGCAACCTAAAGGAGAAAGGGTTTATGTGTGATATTTTGTTTGCGCTGTAACAGATAAAGCTCCCTGAGGATCAGAATGTGGAGTGAGCCACTAGTTAGCTATAGAATACATCTTTAATCCAGCACCCCTGGAGCAGAGACATATGGCTCTTTGTGAACTCAGGGCCACTGTGGACTATATGAGATTGATTCAGTCTCAAAGAGAAACAGAGGCAGGCAGTGCTGGTTCACACCTTTAATTCAAGTACTTTGCAGTCATACACCTTTAATCACAACACTAGGGAGGTAGAAACAGAAAGGGATATGGCTGGGTGGAGAGAGAACTATAAAGCAGGAGGAGACAGGAGCTCAAAGTGTTTACCTCCAGGACTTGTAGATACAGGATGCCCCATTTGGTCTAAGGTAAGAACTAGTAACTGGCTGCTCTGTTTCTCTGATCTTTCAGCTTTCACCCCCTGATATCTGACGCCAGGTTTTTATTATTAAGACCAATTAGAATTTGCACTACATGTTTATTTTGGCTCACAGCTCAAAGGGAAGGCCATTGTGGCAGGGAAATGGCATAGTGACCAGAGTGTGAGGTAGCTGGTCACATCTTTGTTACAATCGAGAAGTAGAAAGAAATGAATGCTAGTGCTCAGTTAGCTTGGTTTTCTTACACATTCAGGACCCCAATCTATAGAATGATGCTACACTTAGTGTGGGCCTTCCCACCTCATGACCCTAATCTAGGAAAGTCTTTACAGGCATGTACAGGGGTATGTTTTCTTAGAGCTTCCAAATGGCTGTGGATGTGGATACTTTGTGTTGGTACGGATCTTGGTTTATTGATACAAATTATAAATCAATTTTATTATATATATATATATTGTTGTTCTTGAATAAGATATTGTGACTGTGTAGTTTATTTAAAATTGTAATGTATAATTTAAAAATATAGGTTAATAGATAATCATCTATAATAGTCAAGCCTGTAGTTATGTTAGTTAGTTTTTTTTAGATATATAGAGATATATTTCAGTTAAATTAGATAATCTTTAAACATTTCAAAGACCTAAGAAATATGGCATTTAAAATGTTTTAAGAACTTGGTACTTTTCATGACAATGAGACACATCTGCTTCTGGCAGCACCAATCTACTTTAAGAATAGATTATGGGCATCAAAGAGGCTCTTTGTGGAGTTTGCTAGCCATTTGGGCAAGAAACTGCTCTTGCCTAGACTGCTTGATGTTATGCTGCATGAACTGGACATGCAGGACCTACAGAGAAATGACTGCTAAACTTACCTAAAGGTGAGATGATCTTTTGGGGTTCCTACTTCATAAAAGAGTCTGCCAGACATTCTGTAGGACATACAAAAAAGTTACTGAAAAACTGCCAATATAGGCAGAATTGTCTTTGAAATTTCCTGCTTTGTGGAAAAGTCTGTGGGATACTATGGGCCTGTAGGCCCAATGATACAAAAAAAAAATTTGGGTGACTGTCCAGGCAGCAAAATGTCTCTGTCAATTCTAGAGTTTTAGAAGTTGCTTACAATGCACCTTTTGATTATGTAGGTAATATTATATCCTTCTGGAGTCTTTGATGGAGTTAAAAAAATAGTTATAGTTTTCCTTAGTTATGATAAAAGGTAAAGTAGATATAAATGTTGTGACTGTAATTCTTGTTTGATACCTATCTTGTTATTTGTAATTTTACTGTGTTCAAGTTAAAATCTTCCTTTTTATTTAGGCAGAAAAGGGGAGATGATGTGGGAAGTCCCTCTGTACATGTGTTGCTTTAATTGGTTAATAAATAAAAAAGCTGTATTGGCCTATGAGAGGGTATAGTAGAGCTAGGTAGGGAAAGCTAAATTAAATGCTGGAGAAAGAAGGCAGAGTCTAGAGAAGCCATGTAGCCGCTTCCAGGGACAGACGATTCAGAACCTTGTAGGTAAGCCACAGCTATGTGGCAATATACAGATTAATAAAAATGGATTAAATTAATATGTAAGAGCTAGCCAATAAAAAGCTAAAGCTAATAGGCCAAACAGCTATTTCATTAATACAGTTTTTTGTGTGTGTGATTATTTTGGGAGTCTAGGCATTCTAAAAACAAACAAGTGGCTTCCCACAACAGATTGGCACCCAACGTAGGGCACAAACTCATGACACAGAGATTAAGAGTCTCTACCTACTGAGCTAACCTAGTTATACTTATGTGAATGTTAGCTACATTTTAAATTCCATAATCCATGCAATAAACATAGTTTATCATGTATAAACTTGACCTGTCTTTGGACTAGTTACTATTCAGACCAAATGCTCTTACTTTTAATAGTATAAAACAATATGCCTTCAGAATTCTACATTCTTTTGTCTATAAAATATCACACTGGTACTTTAAATATTCTTCCTTTAGGACCTAGAAACAATTTCTATATAGCAATCATTGTGGGACCTGTTCTGTAGTAAAGACTCAATACACACAGCTTTCATCTTTATCTCTCCAGGATTCCATTCTTGAAATACTATGTAGCTGGATTTATTACAATCTAATTATTTTCTAACTCATGCTCTGCATTCCATAAGGATTTGCTTTTATTCCCTTCTCTTTCCTCACATTGTTCTTCTCCAAACAATTTCTTTATTAACATTCCTTGCTTTTTTTAAAATAATTAATAGGGAAACAAGGATTCATAGTAACGGAATCACTAAGAGTTTTGTTAGTTTGCTTGTTTGTTTTTATTTTTACCAGATCTCTCCAAGGCAGTGACTGTTTAGCCTAGTCATTGATAATTAATGATAAGAATGAACACATTCATCTCTAGCTGAGATGCTAAACCTCCACCTTTACACTGGGCTCTGATTATCATAGAAAGTGTACTAGGATGAAAATGACCTTTCTTGGCATGAGGCCACACTACAGAAAAAAGGATGTTAGTAAAATTATTAAGTTCATGAATAAACTTTTACAGAGCTTCAAGAACTGAAATCCACTTGACTTAATCTTTGTCATTTCACTGCCAATATATTACTAATTCTTGGATTCCATGACCAATTAATTTTAGATTCATAGAGCTAAGACAAGAAGATTGGTTGTTTCTATTGGAAGTCAAATATGACAGTATTGACTAGATGTGACACACAGATTCTATTAAATTTGTAAATCAAAATGTAATTGGCTGTTCTAGTGGGGGGAAGCCTTGATAGCTTGAATTTAAAATGATACTTTCATTAACTATAGATGAGAAGGAATTTTAAATACAAATTGTCTTATAGGACAATCCTTACAAGAGCTAGAAAGTTGTGCATTAAAATGTATGTTCTAGGCAGGTATTCCAAAGAGAAAGTGATACATTTCCATCACTAAGATCATTCTCTGATATTCTAATCATCTGCCTTGATTCACAGAGTCAGAGAAGCAGGGTAACCATTCTTAAGATGCTGCATAGAGTTAAGGCCAAAATTTACCTGTAACCTAGGGTAATTAATTCTTCAAATGTCCTTGCAAATTACAGGGCAAGATGGCAGGTATAGGTAAGTCAGAAGGAAAATGTGAATGTATCAAAAAGAAATTAGAATTATCTATAAGTATACTTCTGTTTTCCATTGTAGTCAATCTATATACCCAGAAAAAAACATCCTGGCAGAACTATGAATATTATATTCTTTGTTAGTGTAGCCTGGAGAGTAGCTTTCATGCGAAAGCCAGCAGGGATCTGACTCCATGTCTGTGTCACATCAGTCATGTGGAGATGATGATATTGATAAAATTTAAACAGTAATAAAAGGCGAAAGCTTGAGGTGCTATATAAAAACAGAGTTAAAGGGGAACATCCATATGCCCCTTTGCAATGTGTCAGCTGATGAGGAAAATTGTGATCTCGTGGGTCTGTAGAAAATCCAGGCATTTTTAAGAAATAAGGAATATAGAAAACTTTAGTATAAAATGATATTTGTATACCAATGGAAAGAGATTTGAAAAATTAAAATATAGAGCTAATAGTTGAATAGTCAGCCTCTTGGGTATTGTGAAAATTTGAAGTTTACCATATAATTTCAGTTCTTACCTGTCTACATATACAATGCTTCACTTACCTGTTTGCATCTTGTAGTATAGTGTTTATTTGCATAATGCACAGCAAAATCATATTTGTACATCAAGAACCATAAAAGAGTAATATTTATAATTTGTCTTTCACAAATGAACCAAACAATTCAATGAGGAAAAACCATTGTTTTCAACAAAGGGTACTACTAGTTTTATGGTTGAAATTGAACAATAACAACAACAACAACAACAACAAAAGAACTAAAAGGCCCTTGAATGCTTGCAAGATTCACATAAAATTTATTGCACAGTAGTGTATCATTCTAAGACTAAGTGTATCTCTAGACTTGTAGGGAAAGATAGTGGAATAACACTTTCTTATTTCTCTCTCTCTCTCTCTCTCTCTCTCTCTCTCTCTCTCGCGCGCGCGCGCGCTCTCTCTCTCTGTGTGTGTGTGTGTGTGTGTGTATTAGGATCACACTATATAGCCTTGACTGCCTATATGTACTTGGTATGTAGACCAGGCTGAATTTAAACTCACTTAGTTCCTGCTACCTCTGCCTCATGAATTCCGAGATTAAGAGTTCTTTTTAACTTTTAAAATATTTTTTATAAAAGAGAGTCTTTAATTCTTTATATAAAAATAATATTTTATTAGTTCTTTGAAAACTTCCTACAATGTATTTTTATCATATTCACCCCTTCAACTCTTCCCATATCTACCATCTCTATGATCATCTCCCCACTCACCCAAACTTGAGCTATCTTCTTTCTGTGATCTCCCTCCCCATCTAGTCCAGTTTGTGTTACACGACTAGTGTTGGGAGTGGAACCTTCCCTGAAGTGTGGTTGACCCACCAGAAGCAATGTCATTAAAGCAATATGACTCTCCCTGTCCTAATGCCTATCAGCTAGCAATAACTTATCAGCTTTTAATATGATTTCATGACCATCTCCTGACACTCCATGCTGGGATTTTGTCTGACTTGCTCTTGTACAAATCTTGTGCATGCTCTCACAACCACTGTGAGATAATATGCGTGACTGTTGTGTCCAGAAAACATGGATTCCTGGAGTCCTACTTCCTCTTTCATCTAACAATTTTTCTAACACCTGAGACTTGGGAAGAAGGTTGTGATATGCATTCCCATTTAGGGTTGAGCATTCAAGTTTCCTATTTTCTCTGAAAATTGACCATTTGAAATTCTCTGTGTTAGTTTCCATCTTCTGCAAGAAGAATCTTTTCTGATTAAGGTTTTATAATGTACCATCCTATAAATATAGCATGAAGTCTTTGGGAGTCATGTTAATTTTCATTTAGCAGAATAATAGTAAAGTTATGTGACAGTTTTACCTACAAGGTCCTCATCCTGGTAACCCCAGTTCATCCCTAGTCCTGAAGAACAGAGGGCCAGGCCCTATCTCTGGCAAGTAGGTCTTGGCATATGCTTTCCCCCCTTATGGTCTTTGGGAAAAGAGTGGAGGGCAAGGGAAGTCAACACTTGGCTTGAGACCCCTGCTGTAGGCTGAACTGTATTACCCTAAAACTCACCCTGAACCTCTACTAGCCTGGTGTAACCTTAGTTGGGATAGGAGTTTATGAGGTAATGAGATCAAATGAGGTTATAAGTGGTGTTCATATCCAATAGAGGACATGAAGATGATCTGGCTACAACATCTATCACCTCATTGATTTCCAGGGTTGATTCAACAGATCTGTTGGCTAGGCAGGCGTTCCCCTCCACTCTCACCCCTCCATGTGTGTTCCTCTGGAAGCTGTACACTGTCGAAGAGGATGTCCTTCCTAGAATAGAGGAGGGCCAGTGTTTGGTCAAGGGTATACTAGAAGCTGTGCTCCCCTGATAGAACCACCAAACAGGCTCTCAAAGTCTGTATCCAATAGGATTGATAGCCTTGTAAAAAAGAGAGAGGGAAAGATAATTTATTTTCCCCTATACTATATGAAAATAGAAGGAAACTTACACGAAAACACAGGAAGCCAGGAAACCATTCTTCACCAGAACCCAGACATGCTAGCACTTTGACCTTGAGCTTTTAACTTTCGAAGTTTAGAGAAAATGTTTTTTTTTTTTTTGTAATTTAAGCCACATAATTAATGATAGTTTATCCTAACATCCCAAGTAAACTACCACAAATTGGCTATGGATAAAAAAGGAGCAGACATCTGATCATACATTGCTTTGTGGACCTCATTGCCAAGAATTTTGTTGGAGAGTTGAGGTATTAAAGGGAATATGATTTTAAAATGTGTGAAATTAGGGCATAATAAATTGGGACAGTCTCCCTGAATGGTCAAAAATGGAGAGATACTTTTGTCCAGGTGAATGTTTATAGAATAGTGCCCTCATTAGTGAACAGTGAGAGAGTTTTTCTAGATTAGGAAGACTCTTTTCTAATCCAGATCTTTGATGTGGAAAGAAAAAATCTTTAATCCATGTCTTTTGAGATGAGAAAAGCCACTTATAATCTGGAACACACCTCCTTCTGACAGTCTATAAAAGGACATGGAAGAAGGAATCCTTGGATTTTTGCCTGCTTGCTCTCTCTAGCAAGTCCATTCCTTTGCTGGTATAAGAGCCCACTTCTTTGAGATTCCAACATATACTGAAGACCAGCTGAGACAACCAGCCTCATGGACTGAACTATTGGATTCTTGAACATTTTGTTCATAGACAGTCACTGTTGGATTATCTGAACCACAGCCTGTAAGACTTTCTAACAAGTCCTCTATATATACATTAAAGAGGGTTTTATTTTATAAGTTATGTTCTTCTTGAGAATCCTGATGAATATGCATACTGTCTTAGCTTTCTGTAATAAAACAGCATGACCCAAAGCACCTTGGAAAGAAAAGGGTTTATTTTAGCTTACAACATTCAAGCCATGCTTCATCACTGAGGGAAGTCAGAGAAGAACTCAAGGCAGAAACCTAGAGGTATGATGTGGGATTCCCCTCTGTATGCTGTGAATGCCATTGGTTAATAAAGAAGTTACTTTGGGCCTATTTCAGTGCAGACTAGGGCAAAGCAAGAATTGAAAACAGATAGAGGAGGAGAGAGTAGGCAGTCAGAGGGATGCCATTTAACCATCACAGGAGACAGATGCTGGTCACAGGACAGAACGTTACTGGTAGGCCACAACCATGTGCCAATGCGCAGATTAATAGAGATGTGTTAATTTAAGATATAGGAGCTAGCTAGTAATAAGCATAAGGGCCTGGCCAAACAGTGTTTTAATTAATACAAGGGGCTAGAGGTTGAAACATACAGAGACACACACAGACAGAGAGACAGACCTCTAGTCACTGGTAAGAAGCCCTTTATTCAATAGCACCATGGAGGCTTATATACCCAACAGTCTAGTGGGCCAACAGGTGAAAACCTTATCCTATGATCCTTAAGGCCAAGGCAACACATGCTCATGAAGCAGAGCTGGTAAACAACTTTGACACAGCCTTTAGTAATTCAAATCAGAAGGAAAGTAAAGAACTCTAGCAGGGAAGAGCAGCTGGAGGCCAGGACTCCAAATGGTCCCAACATCCTTCATAAGATTGCATTTGTTGTAAATGATGAACCTGAACTGACAGATCACAATGACTTATAGCAATGATTATACTTTAATTGAGGTTCACTCATTGATAAATAATGAGTATTGCCTGGTCTGTGGGTATGGGAAGTATGTAATGATATGTATTCACCATAGTAATACTGAGATAATATTTTAACCTACCTGAAATTCCTCTGAACTTCATCTTTTGTATCGACTACCCCTTTAACCCCTGACAACCATGATCTTTTTATCATCTCCATCGGTTTTGCCATTTCAAGAATTTAAAAATTCTGTAATCGTGAAGAATATAGATTTTATAGAGATTCCTACTTCACTTAATAATGTGAGTTTAAATCTCCCCCCATATTCTTTGAGTTGATAATGGTCTCTTTTTATCACTGAGTAATTTACTATGGTGTGGATGAACCATGGTTTATATAGACATTGACATATTCAAGTACATTTTGGATGCTTCCAGGTTTAATCAATCACACATGTATATCATTCATGATATAGATATATAATATTAATCATACATAGTATGGTTGCTATTTTTCATGTTGCTACATAACTTAATCAATTAAAACATAGGCTTTATTTTAAGACTTAAAAGGCCAGAGCCCATAGCCTGGAATAATCACACTATCCCTTTCTGCAGCTAGGATAGAGGTTAATATATCTGTTCTCTATGTGAATGCTCTCAATTTGTGGCACCTGGCTCTCCAATGCTCTTTGTCATGTAGGCTATGGTGAATGAAACTGTGTTATGTGAAACTCTCTGAGTCCCTGACTCATCTAATTCACCCTACCATTGGGCCTGCTGTCATAAACATTTTAAACTTCTATATGAGAATAGTCAGAGCCTATTATTCCTCAAACCTACTTGGCATTGAGATACCCTTGTCCTCTGTGGGATGAAGTAAACTAAAGTTTTCCCTTCCATAAACTGTTTTGTATTTGGTTTTACTTTAAACATGGACATCAGACTTATTCAACATAATGTTTTATTCTGCAATGAGTGTATTATTTTGAGCACTGGCTCCAGCTGTTTATTCATTTAGGCATTTGTGACAGGCACGTCATAAAAAAAGGAAATGTTTCTTTATGTGCCCACTATATTTAGCATTTTCTTTTGTATTTGTTTTGATATTTTCAAATGTTACCTTCTGACAGTTCATCAAACTACCCACTGCCAGGTATTTAATTTTTTCTTAATGATCAAAACTTGACAATGTAAATAATTCGTTAATTACTCATTGATTTGTAAGGTGTACAAGTGACTTGTTGTGAGCAAGTCACTGAGGCACCAGAGAGCACCAAATGAAATGTGGAAATCTCTGCTTCCCAGGTGTACATAGTAATAAAAAGTAAAAAAACTCAAAGTAAAAGAGGAGTGAAGGGGCTTTCTAGAGAGAAAAAACTATATTCTAATGAGAGAGATGCAAGAAGGCACTTTGATGTAGTTAACAGTAACACTTGTTCTTAAGATGCCTGGAAATTGTTAAGGGACTTCTTCCAAGGGTGGAGAATGTTGACGCTTGACACAGTGACAACCATGAGAAAGATCAAGAGTCCCAAAACCAGCTCCTGACACAGAGCAGGGTTTATGTGCTGGCTTTTGTGATTACTCTAGGTTTTTGCAAGTGTGATATTTGCTGAGCTGTTTTTAGTTTTCTAAGCCCCCATTTGAGGCTACCAGAGTGAGTCTGTTGGGATTCCAGTTAAGCTGTTGTAATCATCTCCAGAGAAACCAAGTCGAATGGGGAGGAGGAAAATCTCAACTGACCTTTATATAACCAAAGACTGAAGGCTGTCTGTGGGCTAGGAATTCGAGACAATGGAGCAAGGGTCATCTAAGGACTTCAGGGAAAGCATTATCCAGGAGGAGAAAATAATAGGAAAAGAGTGTGTGAACATCCAGCCTCTGGAAAATGATAGAGATCTCTTCTTGTTTCAGTGACCTTTTCAGTTACTGCATTCATATGATTCCAATATCAAAAGAGAAAATTCCCCAGGTACCAGTTGTCTTAGTTCCTCTTCTATTGCTGTGATAAAATAAGAGATGACTGAGGTGAATTACAATCAAAGCTTTTCATTTGGGTTTACAGCTTCAGGGGGCTAGCGTACACAATGGCAGAACAGTGGTATGGACTCAGGAAGAGCTGACAGCTTATATTTCTGACACCCAAGTAAGGGGCAAAGAGAGTCACTGAGAATGGTACAAATCTGTTGAAGCTTCAAAGGTTGCCCAAGGGACACACCTCCTTCAATAAGGCCGCATGCCCCAATCCTTCCCAAACAGTTCCACCAACTGTGGACTAAGCAGTCAAACATATAAGGCTCTGGGGGTTATTCTTACTTAAACTTCCACTTTCTGCCCCCCAGGATTGCAGCCATATCAAAATGTTCAAAGTATGTTTAGTCCAACTTCAAAGGTCCCCATGGTTTTCTGGAGGAGATTAGCATTCTAATCCATGGGAAAAGAATATAGCCTCCCTACTTACAATATTTTGTGTTTGTTTGCCTGTTTTTTAACAAACACATTTGTAGGCAGATGGTTCTGTCCCACTTGCCTGCTTCCAAATAAATGGAAGGTGATTTCTTATTAATTATGAAAGCTCAGGTGATAGCTTAGGATTGTTACTAACTAGCTCTTAAAACTTAAATTAACCCATATTTCTTATCTACCCTCTACCATGTGGCAATACTTTTTCAACACAGAATGTTCCTCTTGCTTCTGTCTGTGTCTCCTGGTGTCTCTGTCCTTATTTTTTTCCTGTGTTCTCTATTTGTCCACAAGTTCTGCCTAACCTCTACCTGCTCAGCTATTGGCCAATCAACTCTTTATTCACCACTGAGAGTAATACATATTCACAATGTACAAGAACATTGTTCCACAATGCGCTTCAGTAAAGAGTTGTAGACAATACTTGGTTTGGAATAAGTTTAAGAAAGAAAAAATAAAAGAAGCAGAAATAGAAATTAGAAAGGAACAGAACAGTATCACAGTCATTAAAGAGAAGAGCAAGCCAAGTCAGTACTGTCATGATTATTTAATAAATGGAATAAGAATGGGTGTATTTGATGACGAATCTGAAAGAGAGCCAAGGAGGGAGAACTTGGAGGAAGGAAAGGTAAAGGAGAAGTAAAACAATTATAATATGTTTTAAAATAAAAAATAGGTGTCTTTGCTAATGATGAAGAGGAAAACATAAGACAATCTTTATTTCTATGATAGCTTGCTCTTAGGGGCATGACTATTCTCATTCATAGTAACAGGAAGGAAGGTTGAGCATGGCTGAGATCTGAGTTGTGGAAGGTTAATAAAGAGACTATGAATAGGCTGATACCTGTCTCCCAGGGAAACAGGAGGCAAGTTATAAGCAGAGAATGTATTGGCATTTGAGCCCAGGAGAGAAAGTCGGACATACTTGAGCACAGAGGTAGTTGGAGAGTAACAGGTGGGGAAATCAATAAGAGGTGCATGCCATTCTCGACCTATCTGATCCACTTGGATAAGACCTGAAATGTCACCAGGCAATATTGATTTTCATCTTTCATTCAGCCAGTCACAACTGCACAGAGCAAGCTATATAAAAGTTGTTAATAACTAAGACAATTTTTACAACTGGTAGACCACACTGCACACAGGAATAGGATGGTACACTGGGTAAACAGGCTTTGTTCACTGCTGATGACATTGGGGTTGCAGACCACAGGCCTGTTCAAGTTTTTTACTTCCATTCCCCAGCGTTGAATTTCTAAATAATTTTACTTATGTCATTTTCTACACATTTCTATTATGAATATTTTATATACTCATACAATATGAGCATGATCATACCTGCTTATACTTTTTAAGTCAATAAATAAACGGGTTGAATATGCTTGCTTAAAATTTTGTAGTTAGAACTGGGCAGTGGTGGCACACGCCTTTAATCCCAGCACTCAGGAGGCAGAGGTAGACGGATCTCTGTGAGTTCGAGGCCAGCCTGTGGTACAAGAGCTAGTTCCAATGCAGTTAGAATGATTGGTCCAAGACATCTAGAGACTTCTAATTTAACAAAATATTAACGGGTTTAGGAGGCAGACCGGAGGTCACGTTGAAGTCCCACCCCTACTTTAGAGTCCTCTGGAGAGTCTCCTGCAGGGTCTTAGTCACCACTAGTTTTTACAGGAATTTACAAGATGCTTTGGATCTAGTGCTAGCTGGACAAATAGCATTAAACATCAAGCAGATTCATAGAGATCTATAAGGAGTTCCTCCAGATCCTCTACCTTGAGAGGAAAAATAAACTAGTTGCATCATTTATTAAAGACATCTTTCAAAATTAAATAATAAGGATAAAACGACCCTTAAAAATCCTTATGTGCAGCCCCTGGAATTCAGCATAGTAAAGTTACATAGTAAAGTATGGTATGTCTTTGCAAACATGAATATGTAAATATGTGGTATGAGAGTGCACACACACACACACGCACACACACACGTGCACACATGCATTCACACACATTTCTTCTAGTTTCTCCCTTTAAAATATATTATAAACATTTGTCTTTCATTTTTTTATTCCTAACATTAAATTTTAGCCAATTCATTTTGCTTCAAATGAATGTTTCAGTTCATCAAACAGATGTAAGACATGTTCTCAGTAATTCCACATGGTTTTTCTTCTTGATTAGTTTCTATTTTAATCTAAACGGTGTTAAACAAAGCCTTAGGCACTTCCACAGTTATTTCCTCAGGACAAATTCCATTAAGTGAAAATCAGTAGGTCAAAAACCATGTGTTTTGTGTGTGTGTGTGTGTGTGTGTGTGTGTGTGTGTGTGTGTGTGTGTGTGTGTGGTGTATTCTTAAATTGCTTTCCAGAAATATATTTACACTCTGACATTATGTTCCTACAGTGGACATCCGTGGCATCCCCACTAATTGGTGGCATCTTTTAATTTTCACATTTTTAATGCTCGTATGCATTGCATACATATTTTAAAACCCTAATAATTTGATCTTTACAATCGAATACATAAAAAGAATCTCATTTTAAAGTAAGGAGCTCCATTTAAATGCCATTTTTAGTTTAGCAAAAAGTTGTATGTGTCCCATCATAAGAAACCTCAGCCTTATAAAAGATGAAGTCCTAGGAATACTTGCACTGACATAACTTGGTGATAAATTGCTTTAGAGTAGTTTAGTGTGCTGGGCACAACTGAAAAACAAAAGAGAATGTTAAGGAGTAACAGTCCCTCTTCCTGATACTGCTTCTTCCAAAAGCAACTCTTACCTCTTCTTTAACATGTTCACATGTGTGCAAACACATACACACACACAACAAAGATTATTTATGCTTATAATTTTTTTTCTCCGAAAGTACTCACCTTTGATTTTTCCCCCTTTGCATCTCCATCATTCTCTATATCTTGACATAATGTGTTCAAATTTTTCCTCTGAGACAATAAATAAATGCAATTCTATAAAACAAGACTGTGTGTCTGTAAGTTACCACAGCAGGAGATGATGATGATGATGATTATGTTGAGTATTGTCACTGTTATTATTTTACTTTAAATCTATTGCCCATTTCAATTAAAGCAGGGCTTAGGAAACATGCTGGGTTTTCAGGGAGAATTTTGTGATCCCATTGTGCTACTATTCCCCGTCCTCTTGTTGGCTAGAAAGACCACATTTTGTTTCTAAATTTAAGGGACTGAATTTCCTTTTGCCATCTCCTGGGTCTCATTTCTCCCCAACAATTCTTTCCAACTCCTTCATGTGCATCTCACTGATGGAGAGAGACACCATGGGTCAAGGAAAGATCTGTAGAGGACCGGCTGTCTGCCTGTCCGAGAGGACAATTCTCCACCACCCTGCTCTGTTCCCACTGGATGTCTTCTGCTAATGCCTTGCTCACACTGAGAACTCTTGAGATTCTTTCAGGCTTGATGCTGCTGGGCAGTCATCAAAAAAAACCCAATAGCTAACTTACAATTAATACATAGAGAAACATTCATATGGAAAATGATTTTTAGCCCATGCTGTATGTCAAGACTCTCTGAAACCCTCTTTTCTGGATCTGAGGATTGTTTTCAGTTCCAAGTAGAAACTTCTTCGAGGTTTGCTAGAGGTGCAGGAGTGAGATTCCCAAATAATTTAAATAAGTAAATAATTTAAAAGATGATAAAGTAAAATACTGCAGTTTACTTGCCTGTGGAGTTGGTGTTAGACTGTGGAAGGGTGGGAGAAGCGACTCTCTGATAAGCTCCACTGTTCTTCTTACCTTTCACTCTGGCCTTTATCCTGCCCTCCTCCACGGGGCATATGTCACACAGCAAAGTCACTGAATAGTTGAGGGAGCCCCTATTGAGGACGTGGCAAGTGTGTGCTGATTGACCATACAACCCCATCTAGGCTGTCTGACTATTTCCACTGACGTTTCTGGAAGCTCTTGGGGAAGGGTTGGAAAAATGAGTTATTATTCCTTCATGGAACTTAAGTGTATTTCAGAGGACTTTAAATTTTAAATGATGAGGCACAAAAAATTAACCTTTAATAAAACACTCTCTTTAAACTTACATTTCCCCTTTAGCACAGAAATTTTATTTTGCTCCAACATCCTTTGGCCTAAGATACATTTTAAAATTCAAAATGGGAAGATAGCAAAAGAGGAGTATACAGAGGTCTTCACTATTGGAATAGTTTGAGTCAATTGGAAAGTTACCAGAGATAGACCTCACCCTTTCCTTTCCACACTCAAACAGCTTCCTTTCCGGTTATAGAGTACTCATTGCTGGAGTTTTCTGCTTCCTTTCTTTAAAATTGTATGCAGTTATTTGGACATCATGGACGTCCTTCAGCCTCAGTCTCTCCATTAGTTCAATGGGGTCAGAGTATCCTGTGTCTTGCCTACATTAGAAGTGCTGCAATTTAAGACACCGGGCAGCATTTGGTGAGCAATGTGCTGAGTTAGATCTTATTGACTCATCCCAAGACCGATTCAACCATGATGACTGGTCACTTTACAAAGAAACAACTTGTACTTTAGAGTGGTTGTCTGATTCATACACACCACAGAACGTCTAAGCCATGCATTATACTCAGTTTAAGTCTGAGTCCCCAAATCCTTGGCTTCTGTCCATTAGAGCATGGAGACTAATTCATTATGGTAGCAAAGTCTCTGCAGTATGAGAGATGGCTGCATTTGCCTGCACAGAAGAAAGAGCCATTCGTTACCCTGGCTCAGCTGCCCAGTGCCCGAAACAGTGGATTGTCCTACACAGAGCCAGCGAAATTTCCCTCTGGGGCATTCTCACTATGAAATGATGTTTATCCCTCTGGACTGGTTGTTGGGATTGAGAGCATGGAAGCGTTGGGCAGTCCTGTGGGAGAGCTGGCCTGAAAAAGGAGTGAACATTTTGCAGACATGCACAGATGAAATGAGACAAAAAAGAAAGAAACGATGAAGCTTCTGTTGCCGGCCTTCATGAACAACTCCCTGGCCTCAAGTCCTTAAGATATTTTAGAAGATTTTGAGTGATTTTACTTCAAACTTATCTTCTCCGAACATTCAAAGCTTGCTTTCTTGGGCTTTCTCTTCTGTTCACGTATTTTAGGGTTTTAGGGTTATTGGTCATTTTGGTTTATTATAAAAATGAGTGGAAGTCATAGCTTTGCTGATTTGTTCATATTTGGATTCAAACAGACCTGGCTGGCTGGGATTCCAACTCCATTCTGAACAGCTGCGGAAGCTTGTTCCCTGAGACTGAGTGCTTAAAGAAAAAATAAGAGCTGCTTTGTAGGACTGTCAGCAAGAAGACAACAGGACCTGGAGAAATGACCCAGCAGTAGAGAATGCTGCTCTTCCAAAGGGTGGAAGCTGGTTTCTAACTTTCACACTGGGCATCTCAGGGTCGCATGTAACTACAGCTTCAAGACCCAGGAGATCAGACACCATCTTCTGGGCTCCAAAGATGCACCTGTGCCCCTCTCCCACTCCCGACACACAGCATCCACACCCAACTCATAGACATATAAATAAAAATAACTTTAAAATTAACATAAAAATAGCGTGCTAAAAATACTTCCATACAAGGAAGCGGTTCAGTCAGTGGTGGAGATTAATATTAGAGATTATTTTTTTCCAAGTTGAAATTATTCTTCCAAATTTTGTTTCAGTTTAACCCATTTTCCCAATTCACAAGCACTAGGTGCATGGAGACTAATGGAAATGTCTTTTTCTATATGCAAATTCTATATTTTTTTTGCTGAAAAAATATATTTTCACATATTATATTCTTATTTTGGTTCCCCTCCCCAACTCTTCCCAGATCCTCTCCAACTCCCCACCCACCCAAAACCACATCTTTTCTTTCTGTCTCTCATTAAAATATAAGCAGGCATCTAAAAATTAATAATAATAATAACAACAATAAAATTAGTTCAAATAATAACAAATACGTGGAATAGTATAAAACACACATAAAAAAGAACCAAAGAAAAAGCATAAGAAACACATGCAGAATTTAAGACACATTCATTTATATACACTGGAAGATTTTTGGTGTGAGTGACTCTGGCAAACAAGAGAGGGACCCTGTGGGAAACAGAATATGCCACGCAAAGAGAGCTTGGGTATTGATTGGGAGGGCATGGGAAGGAAAGGGGTATGGGGGGGAGAGGAGAGAGAAGGAGAGAAAGGGCGAGAAATGGAGGGAGGGAGGGAGAGAGAGAGAGAGAGAGAGAGAGAGAGAGAGAGAGAGAGAGGAGGGTGAGGCAGAAGGGGGAGATTAGGAGTGGGTGGAGTTTGCATCTTAAAGGGACCGGGTACCCAGGTGACACAGCAGGTCAGGATAATTATAACACATAGAGAAACCTATAAAAACAAAATCAGAAACAATATTATGTCAGTAAAAGATCTCTAAAGAAAAGAAAAAATAACAGATAAAGCACTGTGAGATCAAAATAAAAAAAAAAAAAAAAACCAAAACCAAAAATCCCTCCAAAAAATATCACTGATTGTTTTGTATCTGCTAGTGGTCATGGGACCTGCCCTTAAGAGTGGTTTGTCTGAGCCGGGCGATGGTGACGCACGCCTTTAATCCCAGCACTCGGGAGGCAGAGGCAGGCGGATCTCTGTGAGTTTGAGGCCAGCCTGGTCTACAGAGCTAGTTCCAGGACAGGCTCCAAAGCCACAGAGAAACCCTGTCTCGAAAAACCAAAAAAAAAAAAAAAAAAAAAAAAAAGAGTGGTTTGTCTGTCCAGTCAGACTGTTTGAGAAAAATTAAGTTTTCTTTTGTACCCAGTTATCAACTGGAGATAGCTTCTGGGTTAGGGGAGGGGGCTCATGTAGGAGAGGAATGAAATTTTCACTTGTAGTTAATTTTCTCTATTCGAAACTCTTACTCTCATCATTCCTGGGTATTTTTAAGATAGACACCACTGATTGTCCTTTCTTCTTCAAAATGCAATTGTTCTTGGTGGATCAAGAACAAACTGAGTGGTTATTTGCTTGTGAAAGGCACGAGCTGCCAGGAATGATTCAGATAGCGTCACTCCTGCAGGAAGCGGTAAATAGCTGTGAGAAACATATTAATTGCTCTTGATCCTTGTCATATTCTGTGTGCTGCTGAGCCAATACAAGTAGACAATGCCAACAAATAACAGTGAAAGCTGTCCTAGAAAAGAGAATGAAGCTCTTTGCCCTTGGCTGGCTGTACTCCTCCTTGGTCTCATTCATAGATGAGGAACACTCCACGTGTCTCTACTGCTAGGTTAATTCAATCTTGGAAGTAATTTCATTGATCTTGTTGACCTCCTGGCTTCTTTGGAGAAGGACGGTGATTTGCTTCTTTCAAAATGTTTATTTGAAACTATTTCTAGAGCTAGACTGAACTGCTCTTTGGTATAATATTAGGTGAGGTTCTAAATATGGCCTCTATGGGTGTTTATCATAGTTTATAGATCTCTGCTTGGCTGAGCCCAAATACTGCCAAAACCGTCCATCCAAAGTTTATGCAAGGGTCAATTACCAAGTTGTAAGGACCAAGAGGGCTGCTGATAAGACCATGGGAACCTTCCCCACACTAACTGCCTGTGTGACCCGGAACAGTTTTACTTAATTTTTTGTGTGCTTTGAGGGTTAGTGAGACTTCCAGGTTACGCTGAGTTGTCACTGCTGACTGACTTGGCGAAGGCTGGCAAAGACAGAGCCGGGATGTTCCAGTGACAGTGTTGCTGGTGAGTCCCGACACGCAGAAGGCTGGCAGGACTTGAGAGGATTCCTGTCTGTCTTAGCTCATAGACAGTAGCATCTTCCTTTTGGATTCTTCCACGTTCTTCATCATAGCTGCTCCGCATTCTAGAGATGATGTTTTTGTTGGCGCTTCCTACCAGGAGTCCTCCTGGACTGAATGGTGTACCTGTGAGGTCTTGAAACTCAGGCCAGAGGCTTACTTTGGTTCTGATCTTTCAGACACCATTAATTCTTAGATTATGACCTGAAGCATACTGCATTATGATCTTTCAAAGCCACATAGGCAGGTCTCTGTCTGAGAGGGTAAAGGACACTGGCTTAGAAGACCCATGCAGCGTTCTCAGTGGCTTCCTAGGAAATATGGCAGCCCTTGATGTCAGCTCTAAGGAGAAAGTGTGCGGGACTTTTCTCCTTCTAGCTCCTTCTAGACTGCAATTCCTAGATGCATCTTTAGGCTGTGTGTGTGTGTGTGTGTGTGTGTGTGTGTGAGAGAGAGAGAGAGAGAGAGAGAGAGAGAGAGAGAGAGAGAGAGAGAGGAAGAGGAAGAGAGAGAAACAGAGAGACAGAGATGGAGACAGAGACAGAGAGCAAGCAGGCCCAGGGCTGGCTGAGCACCCATTAGCGATCCTTCCCAGGGGAAACAGGCTAGAATGTTAGAACCATACTTTTTCCGCCAGCATGCGAATTACTAGTACCAGCAAATAATCCCTCATTTTCACTTTTAAAAGAGTAAACACATTGTTTTTTAATCATTTTTAGAATCCAGCCAAAACAATATGCCCAAGATGGTTTTCAGAAGGCTGACAGGGAAGTCCAACACCACAGCCCTCGCCCACAGGTTTCTATTTTTCCATGTTGAAAGCTGAGCTCCCCATTTAACTTCAGGTGGCTGCGAACGGTTTTGTGTGTCCAGCCACAGCTTGCTAACCTCAGCCGCCTTCGCTAAGCTCATTATTTGCGAATGATTTTTTCTTGGCCAAAAGACTCATAAGAGTCCCCTGAGTTACCTTTCTTTGTTTTTTTTTCTTTTTTTCTTTTTCCTAAAACTCTTAAGACACTTGGTCCATTTGTTCAGCATCTGTGCTGGACAACATCTGGAGCCCGAGGAAATTCCACTGCTTCTAGGATGACGCGAAACGAAATTACTTTTTCATGCAGTTCAGAGGAGACTTGAGAGCATCCTTCGGACCCAGCAGGCCCTTTGTTCTCCTCCTGCAAGTGGTTCTCATTTAAAATGTCATCTCCCTAATAAATTGCCTTACTGCCCTCGCAGCTGGGTCTATTGTTTCCGTGGCTTTGTGCTCACACCAACTCTCCCAGGGAACCGAAAACAAGAGGAAACACGGACAGCTTCCCGGCTCTGTCTGTACAGAACGCCTTTCTATCGCCCTTTGTACGTGGATGACAGCTTGTCTATCATCGGGGCTTTATAATTCTCCTAATATTCACTATTTGGCAAATGTCCCCGGGCATATGTGGTCAGAGCTTAGAGACTGCCTGGTGGCAGCTTGTGTCTCTGGATGAAAAGTAAAAAGTGATAGATTTTGGATTATATCCTAGTGGTTCCTGGTTTTGCAGGGAAATACCAAGTGTCCAGTGTTCATTCTCTGATATAGGAGAATACATCGCTGTTTTAATGAGGGTAAGAAACGAAGAGATTATCTGCAAACAGGAATTGGCTGTCTCTTCTCTGTGTGTAGGGTAACGGGTGTTCATGGATTCTCTTGAGAAGCCATAATAAAGTTAAAACAACCCCTCTCCCCAAAACATCCAACTCCACCTATAGCTGAGTCCTAAGAATTGTTCTACAAAAATACTGAAAAATTTGAGGTGCATATATTTGATCAGAATTAATCTTATCCATGAAGGATTTGTGTGTGTGTGTTTGTTAATTTCTTTTCCCTATCCCACTAACTACTTCCTGATTCCTCAGCTCTCCCACAAACATTTATCCATTAGCTCAGCTGGAGCTTTTCACATCAAAAATATTGTTCACGTGTACCTTCTACACATGACAGGAAATGGAAATTAAGGACCTCCTGGCTTGGAGTGGGGGAAGAAAACGAGTTACTTTGCTGTGAGGGTTCTTTTGTAGTCTACAGGTTTCCTATAACTTATTCAGAAAAGTGAGGGAAAAGATACAATAAGCTGGTGGAAAGAATTGGCACACTGCCCCAAGCTGGGTACCTGAGCAAATTCAAAATGTAAGTTTCCAGAATTTTCTTTACCAAACACTAACGTAGGCTAAAATTAATAGCTTCTCTCCAGAACCTTTTTTTTTTTTTTTGCAGAAAAGCAGAAATCCTTGGGGCCAAGGTTGACAAACAACTTGGCGAGTAGGGTCTGTCCCATGACCAGGACATCTGCTAGAAGGTATCCTTTTCAGCCAGTGCTTTTGCCAGGACTGTCATCTTAGAAGCACTGTACAAACGTCTAGAGGAAGTCAGGGACACGGTTCACCCCATCAGCCTTCTTCCAAAGGCCTTATGAATGCATAGACAAATCTCTAGCCGGATCCATCAAAGCCTGTCTCCCTGCTGAAGCTCTGAGGATATGCACATGGAACAACTTTGTAAATGCTCACACATGTTGCAGTCATTGAAAGCCCAAGTCACAGGACAGCGGAGGTAAAACATCTCCCTGTCACTTAACAGCCGAGGGAGGCATTACGTCAGAGTTACTGATTAAGACAGACCATGATGCATGAGTCAGAGTTTCCAAAGAAGACAGGTGGGGAAAGGCTTTTGTGCCAAAGCCTAGACTAGATTGAAAAAAAAAAAAAGTTAAGTGATACAGGATATCCCTGTACTTGTCCCTTCCCTTTTCTTTGTTTAGTTCATCAACAAGCCCTTAGTGTCTCCTGTTAAGCAAGTACCGGTTGGGTTCTACAGATACAGCGATACATGTGACAAAGGGTCTTGTCTGTCCGATATTCTTATTCTTGACAGTAAGATGTATGGTCAAGGACTACAATGAAAAGTAAGTCATGGTAGGTATCACTTGAGGTGAGTGATGCTCTTCAATTTCTCTAACATAGGCATCTCTAATGAGGCACAAATTTGGTCAAATGCAGTGCAATACGATCCAAGTACTTTAAGTACTCGGTCAGTGGTTGTTGAAAATACAGCACGGGAAGAAGACTAGAAAGCATGTACCTCCAGGAGCTATATACTAATGAATGCAGGGTTTTGCAATGAGGCGTATTTGTGGTGTACAGCTGCTGACATGCATGGACAGGCTAAGGCAGACATTAGGAGTTGTATGCTGGGGTGGAGGAGGGCAGAAAGGAAGCAAGTATGTTAGAAATCTCACACAGGCCTCACTGTGAGCAGGTTTCAGAGAAAGGAAGCTGCATTGATAAGCTTTTACAAGTTGATGTTCTCATTGTCAACATCAACACCAGAACACCAATAGCCACATTAATGACTTTCACTTGTGCACAAGGAACTACTATATGTCACCAGCATTAACCTTTCTAACTCCCAAACCACACTACAAGCACTTATAACCCAGAAAGTTAAATTTACTTAAGATGCTAGTGTCAAAGCCTAGACTCTGTCAACCCCCATAAGCTAAGATCCACCACCCTTCCTCAGTATGCATATTAACAAGACGACAGTGAAAAGCAGAGAAAGAGGGGATTCATTCAATGTGTAGTATGGGAAGTCCTTCTGTATATGTGTTGCTTTTATTGGTAAATGAATAAAGAAACTGCCTTGGGCCTGCACAGAGCAGAATAGAGATTGGCAGGGAAAACTAAACTGAATGCTGGGAGAAAGAAGGTAGAGTCAGGGAGAAGCCATGTAGCCCCACCAAAGACAGATGTGCTAAAACCTTGCAGGTAGGCTACATGGTGCATTCAAGGCCAGGAGCATATTGAGACTCTAACATCATGGGCTTGGGTTGTAGCTCAGTGGTAAAACACATGTTTTACCTGGGTTCGATTGTCAGTGCTGAAAAAATAAAAGTGTAAGGAATCCATTCCTTACCTTTTCAAGAAAGGAAGTATTTTCTTTGCAACCCCCTAGCCTAAGATATTTTGTTAGAGCAACAGAAACCCAACTAGGAAACCTTCACATGACCTACAAGAAAATCTCCACCAATTTTCTTCCCCACATTCTGTACCGAGTGAAACACCACAAAATGATTGCCTTTTGTTTAAGGAACATTGTATGTGGGAATCAAATTAAGTTGTGATTTGATTATTTTGTCTAAAAAAGGTAATTGTAATTTTTTATTTGCAAATGAATTTTTTAAATGAAATTTGATTTTCACTTCCCTTATATACTAAGTACACAATTTAGAATAATTGTATGCCTTTACTTTCCTTTGAAATGTGGTAATTAAACACAGAAACTCCCAATTACACTGCCCACTAGCAAATAAAGTGAGAATTGCTTTTTTTGAAGCACTAAAATTGGTAGAGACAATATCAAATGAGTGAGAATTGAAGTTTCTATGCCCAAATACCTATAGTATATTTGCAGGTCTCAGACCAAACTTTATTAGAAACTATTTAGCAAGGTCCTATAATAGACATGGTCAATTTTGGCCCATCTTGGTTCCAGGCTACTACGTAGTCTCAAGATTGGATGCAGCTTCTTCTTACATAGTGAATACGTAAAGCATAAAACAAAGTTAAAATCTTGTAAGTCTTGTGTGTGATAATCAAATTACATTTTGGTCTCAGTCATTACTTATGAAAGCAGTGCAGACTATAAAGTCCTTTAAGTCACCCCTCAGAGAATCTTCGCTCACATTTTAGGTAGGAGCCAAATTGCTGTTATCTGCTCATTCGTATTTTACCAAAAATAATTGCATCTGAGTTTACCAGAATTTTCTGAATGAAACTGCTAACCATAGAAGTAAGACTACTTCTTGGGTAGGGAATAGTCTCAGGTTCCAGAGGCAATAAGTTTCTTCTTCTCTTCATAAAAATGTCGATATTATGAGAGGCAACAAGCTACTTGCTCATCCGGATTTAGGCTAGAATTTCAGATCTCAGCATCTTTTTCTTCCCTCAGACATGTCCTTTCCTTCATAGTGCCAGGACTCAATTATCTCGTCTGCAGAGAGGGGGTATTAACCCCAAAGCACGGAATTGCTGAGGATTGAGCAGAATAAAACTCAGGTAGCATCGTGGTCTGGTAGACAGTTGGCACTGGGTTAGCACTGGTAATTCCTTTTCATTCCCTTATAGCTCCATCTGAATCTGTGCCTCTCATCCCTAGGCTACTGAAGACAGTCTGAAGTTACACTTAGCAGCAGCCCCTGTCCAAGAGGGCTCTTGAAAGCATGGTTTGCATAGAGAGCACAGGGTATGATTGGTCTCCTGCACTTCAGAAATGCCAAAGTTTTATGTGCCCTAGGCACGTGTTTCTTCTGGGACATTTTTCCCACCAGGAGATCCCAATGCCTTGTCGATTCTTTCAGTGGCTTTCTCCAGTCCACCTGGTTTGCTTTTTCACAATTAAATGTTTCTTGTTTACTTATTTTTGAGAGGAAGGCATAGAAATGCAGGGGAAGAAGGAAATAAAAGTAGGCTTACGGACTGTGCACAGAATTACAGGTTGTCCTCGGGTTGCTGTGGGTTATGCCCCTAAGAACTCGTTATCATTTGATGAAAACATCTTATGCTGAGTCATGTACACAATTCAGTGGACAGATGACTTGCCCAACATGCACTAAGCCTTGGGTTCAGTCCCTAGCACAACAGAAACTATATGTGGTAGTAGATTCCTGTAATACCAATACTTGGAAGTTCAGTGTCTGAGAAGGGGCTCATGAAATCCCATCACTAATTGAGGAACTATTGGCAATTGATGCTTGATGCGGGGTGGAGAATCAATATTTTCTTAAAGGGATATGGCCCCTAGGAAGCTATCTCTGCTCAGGTAGGTTGTTGATTTGACATCCGAACATGGATGTTCTGCATAGACACTCAATGATGTTTTTATTGTTGTTATTGTTTGTTTGTTTGTTTTTAAAGCATATGGTCGGGTGTGGTACCCTGGCCCTTTAATCCCAGTCCTTGGGAAGCATAGACAGATGTATCTCTGTGAGTTTAAGGTTAGCCTGGTCTGCATGGCAAGTTCCAGGGAAGCCAGGGCTATATAATGTGGAAAGGAAAGGAAAAACTTGAGCACATTAAGTTGAGAAGGAAAGGTGATGGGTGAGACAAGAGGGAACTGGAGGTGAGCAAGCAGTTCAAGACTCATTATATACATCTGTGAAATTCTCGAGCAATAAAAACAATATACACACAGTCATCCTTGGCTATCTAGCAAGCTGGAGGCTAGCCTGTTGTACTTGAAATGAAATCCTGTCTCAAAACAAACAAAGCAAAAAACACACACACAAAAAGAAAGAAAATATCTGGTTAAAAAGAGAACCCAGACATAGTTTATAACACTGTGTGTGGGGTCTTGGTTGTCTTCCCTGTGATTGCATGACTATGGTCTTTAGCTGTCCAAATGTGTAGGGCTAGCTTGGAGAAGAAAGCAGTGTTCAAAATCTGCCTTCTCCTAATGTGGATGGCATTTGCTCTTCCGTAAAGGATAAAGTAAGTCTGTCTACAGCAAGCCGGGGACCTTCTGTGCTTTCTAGTTTCAGGATAGAAGCAAACTAGGTCTTCCTTTTTTTGAAAGTGAGGGGACACAAGCATCTTTAAGAGGACTGTCAGGTAAACATACTGGACTTGTATCTGGCACAGGGACCAGCATGCCGGTGAATGAGCTGTAGTTTAATTAGCCCCAGAGGGACAGAACTTTCTGATGTGTTTCTCTTACTTTATCTCACGTAATCGGGATCAGTCACTCTGTAAGAGGAAGGATGCAGCAGGCAGATATGTAAGCCGGTGGCAGGCAGGCTACGGTCTTCCCTAACAAACACATGCTAAGAGTGTGCCTAAGGGGCTCTGGTCACTAGCAGTGCACCAGGAATGAAGGTTCATTCGGTTTTCTCTGCACCGCAGTCCTGTGAAATGAGTATTCATTTACAGAGGAGGAGAAGGAGGCTTGGGAAATCTAACTCATTTTCTCAGGGTGGCAAGAGATGGGTAGATGGGCTGATGAGCCGGTTCCGGGATTCTGGGCTCTGGTACCACAGGACTCCGCTCAACTTTGGACTCCCACCGGCTACTCCATGTCCCATATTCAGGCCTTCCAATTCCACTTCAGTTTCTAAATGAGAGATCATTTACTGTTTGACTATCTTTCCAAGTGCCAGAATCATCCCTAAAGATAGTATTTTAATAAGTCTGTGGAAAACTTGTAAGATCTGGTTTCCTCACGTGGCAGATAAAGTGCTTGCCAGGAATCGCAGCCTGGGGACTTATTTCCAAAGAATTTTTCTTCCAACCCCTCAGTCTCTCCTGTCTCTCAGCATACATTCATGTGTGCGCGCATGCACACACACACACACCCGCTTACTGTCTCACGTGCTCACGTGGCTTAAATACAGCGAAAGGTACTTTATAATATTTAATTCCAAGAGGAGGTAGGGAGGGAAAGGGAGAGCTGCTGGTGACTAAAATGACTTCAAATCTACAAATGTACCAGAGACAGAAGGACCAGCTAATTTTCCTCACCGGCATTTCCATTAACCATAGTTTCTAATATAGATCGCCCTGTTTGGCATTAAGCAGAAACAGCTGTCTCTTATTAGTCATAATTTATGCTCAGGGGAGGGGATGCTTCTATGTTAACTTGGTCTCTCAAAAGATTGGCATCGTCTTGTAACGATTGAAATAAATTTCTATTAAAATCTCCAGCCCCACCCACACAAGAGCCATCCCCATTGTTTATATCCCTGGGAGAAGATAACATGGGAGGAAAACGGTTTTTATTTTTTCGACATCTTTGTAAGTTTGGACAACATAGGGTCAACACTGACGGGTGGCTCTGTTCTCCGGTGTCAGTGCTAAGTTGTGGCACTAGCAGATGAGGAAGTAGATGTTATGCAAGTCACTTCAGGTTTGATTTGATTTATTTTTTAATTTATGTATTCATAAGTATACCTGTTTGCTTGTTTTGTTTATTTGTTTGTTGTTTGTTTTTTTTGTATGTACATCTTTTGCAAGTAGGTTCCTATTCAGGCCAGAAAAGGGCAGACGCCCCTGGAACTGGAGTTATAGATGTTTGTGATCCCCCTAACATGGGTTCTGGGAACTGAACCTGGTGCCTGTACGGGAGCACTGAGTGACTTTAACTCATGAGCCACGTCTTCAGCCCTGATCACTTAGGTTTTAAAGAAACCTTGTATAGGCAAGGCAATATCATCTTAGGCTTCTTCTGATGACATTGACTTTGGGAGATTTGAATGTAACTGTCATTCAGAATGGGCCTTTCCTTTTTTTCATGTTGCCATATGCAATTTCCAGTTTTTTTTTAACTAAGCTACTACTAACTGCTCTTTCCACATGCCTGTTATGAGTATCTAACTTGATTAAGACATAATAAGGTTTAAGAGCAATGCACTCCAACCCCATAGCCTGATAGCTCAGGAGTCCAATATATTCTTCTGCGTGCTGCAACCTGCCTGATATGCGGTGAGGGAAAACCACACTGGGGGCCTTAGGCAACTCTGTTGACACTGCCATGGCCCAGTCTCCTCTCCTCTAAACACCAGAGCCCAGCAACTCCTGACTGCCCTGCCAGTGAGGTGCAAACATTCGTAGACTTCCCCTCACAGCTTTGGCGTGCAGAAGACCTTGATCTATTTGGGGTGGAACAATATGATAATTTAATTTCCTGTTGGCAGTTGGATTTAATCTCTGTGTGGCATTCGATAGTTGTAAAATGCCAGCAGCTGGGATGGAACAGAACATGCAGCTAGCTTCATGTCCTGTTTCAGGCATCACTAGAGGGAGCCAGAGGAAGCTGCAAGTGTTCCTCAGCCTCAAGTCCCTGTGCCCAGATGAAGTTCGTCTGTGATGGATAACAAATGCATCTGCACTAAATGTCTTAGGCTAAATTGTCTCTGGAACCTAAAGATGTGTGGAATCTAACCACATGCTCCAAGAATCTGATGAGCTAACCGAAGTAAACTGCATGGTTTAGACCCTCCTTAAATGCCCATGGATGAGCAGCAAAACATCAGTGCACAGAATTCCTCTGGTAGAGCACACACAACTGCTGCTATGAACGTCTCCGAGGAAAGCAGCCTCCCCCATTGAGGTGGGATGTCCTGTGCTTGACTCATATGTTTGACATGGACCTGGAAGGGCAAGGAAGACTCAGGATACTTGGATCAGCATTCGAGACATGTGGAAGAAGAGCATCCAGGATAGAAGCTGTGCATGTGTCCATCTCCCTCGTGGAAGGCCCACTTGACCACAGCACTCTTTTCTTCCTGAGTCGGTCAAAGGCCACCAGTTGTTTACAATACACGTCAGAGCATGGCATAGCAGGCTGGGTATCCCTATGTAAAAACAAACAAACAAACAAACAAACAATAAAAAGTTGCAGTATGGATTGACCTGAAGAGCTACAAGTCACACACAGTTTGAGTCTTGGGTACACTAGAGAGCTATTGAAGTTTCTGGATCAACTGAGCGGCATGCCTTAGCATCAGAATGGAAATAACACACGTACAAGATGGATCAATTAATCTATTTTGTACAATTTACTGCTTAAAAAGAAAGAGTTGAGATCAACTCTACCAGCTTGTGGGTGTTGACATCATCAGTATTGTGCTTGTTTCTAAGGTTCTTCAAATCAGAGTAAACCTGTGAAAATCAAATTACTGTAAGTCTTTCGGCCACCTCATCCTTTTCCTCTTAAGGGCCGAGGATGTGGGAATGGCTTAGTCAATAGCAGAAATTACTTACGCTTTTAGACTCATTCAATGTAGGGACATTTGGGACAAGAACAGTAAACTGTCACCAATTTCTAAGCAGTGAGATTTTTGTTGTTGTTGTTGTTGCTTTATTTTTTTGAGACAGGGTTTCTCTGTGTAGCCCTAGCTGTCCTGGAACTAGCTCTTGTAGACCAGGCTGGCCTTGAACTCACAGAGGTCTGACTGCCTTTGCCTCCTGAGTGCTGAGATAAAAAGCGTGAGTCACCACCACTCAGCTAGCAGTGAGATGTTGAGAAACAATAATAAAAGAAATGTAAAGCGAAGATTTAGTTCTTTTTTTTTTTTTTTTTTTTAGAGAAACTGAAGTCAAAGCTAAGCAAGCCAGCTGTTCCATGGGATTGGTGCCATTTCTGATCATCTTTGTCCATTTCTGTTAGAGATGGAGTAGCTCGTTGTCATGCTAGCTTCTGGAAAGCACTGGCCACTTGGAATATAAGTTTCTATCATGGGGTCAACCTTCTTGTGGTAAACCTGTTATCACTTCCTGGGTTCTGAGGCTTCTACAAGTGTATCATATAACCCATAACTAAGGAGATTTGTTTTCAAACAATCTTTAATAATAAATTATGCTTTACCATGTAGCAGGCTACCTGTTTTCCTGTCACGTGCACTGTCCTGACTTGAGGACACCTAAGAAGGATTTTTCAACAACTACTCTGTGTGAGGTTTTGAGTCATAGAGGAGCAAAGGAAGTGTAGACATGACTCCCTGTGAGACTGATACCTCTCAGGAGCTACATAAGAAAATAGAAATATTACCAAAAAAAATTTGAAAAAGGCCAGGACAGTGGAGGTGCATGCCTTTAATTCCAGCACTCAGGAGTCAGAGGCAGGCAGAGCTCTGTGAGTTTGAGGCCAGACTGGTCAATGAGAGCTAGTTCCAGGACAGGCTCCAAAGGTACAGAGAAACCCTGTCTTGAAAAAGAAAGAAAGAAAGAAAGGAAGGAAGGAAGGAAGGAAGGAAGGAAGGAAGGAAGGAAGGAAGAAAGAAAGAACAATATTCTAAAGTAATGCATGTTCCTCAGGAAGTCAAGCCTTAAAGAGAGATGATAGTGAATTGAGGCTGTGTTAAAGGAATTCTAGGTCATTTGAGACAGGTTAATACTTGTAAGAGTAGGTTGCCATACGTGTGCCTGGCATCCAGAATCCCTCGATGCATGCGTTTTCTCCCTTCTGCTTCTGCTTCACCGGATGAACCCACCCAGAGGCCCTTCATCAAATGCTGGAACTACACAACTTAACCTTTCCCGAAGCCAGACTTATAAACGAAATTAGCATTTCTTCCTCATAAAGTCTCCAGCACCAGATATTTTCTTACAGGAACCCAAAACCCAGACAGTGCCTGAAGGCCCAAATGAGAGTATGATGGAAATTATCCAACGGAAGCCGAGAATTCTCATCTTTAGTGTTAAAATAGTAAAGACATCAGCGGCAAAGAAGGTGGTGAAAACCTGAGGCTAAAACACGTACAAGGAAAATACCTTGGGCAAAGAGTGACTCCAGAAAATGCTCAGAACAGAAGCAATGTGGAACATAGCATTATTTCCTTTCTGTGAGATAGCGAACATATTAAGAGATGGCCTGCGAGAAAAAAATTAAAAGAGATTATAACAGGATCACTGACCAGCCGAGCTGAAAAATGGGATGTTGCATCTAAAGCTAGATCATATTCAAAGTTATTCCGTTAGACAGCAAGGAGTCATTCACAGCATATAATATAGAGAGTGGGTTATAACCTAGAAAAGTCATTAATCATAGACGTGATTGAGCGGGTGAGCGAATAAGGAGATTCGCCATTGTCTAGTGGTCAGAGGCAGGTGAGAAGTGCGGGTTTCATTTGTGGGGCGGTTACAGGCAGCTACTGTGATTGTGATGCATCAGGGGTAGCTCAGTGTTGAACCCAAAAACAAAGAAATCAACAATGATCACATCAGAAATAGGAGAGGTGGGGCAAAGAGCTGTTCCTTTGACTCTGGGGTTGCTGGGTTTCATGACTGCATCCTCTAAGATAGAGATTCCGGGGCTGGGGTGGAAATACAGATTTAGCATCAAAGAAGGAATTCAGGTGAGGATTACCTCCCGTGAGGCTACTGTGTGCTTTGTCCTGTGTAAACAGCAGACCTGCACGTGAAATTATGCGAAGACAATTCCAGTCTTTGTTTCTGATAAGGTATCCATGATTTGCAAGTAGAACATGAATCTTCTAGTCTGACTTTAACTGACTGCCATTTGATACTGGCTTGTTTCATTTTATTAAGGATTTCAGCTCATGGAGAACTCCAGCAGTTTGATTCCCTACCCATTCCAGGAGTCAGGTGTCACGGCCACCCTCATCCCGCAAGGATGACGCAACCACCGGAGCTCTTCTCACTGCAGTTTATTCCAGGACTTTTTCACATTCTCTCTTTCTTCCTCTCTCTCTCCGGGCAAACCTCTCCCAGCCCTTAAGTAGGCATGGGCTGCCAACCCCGAACTGCCAGGTGGGCACTGCCCATAGGTTCACACATATGCAGGCAGCTGATAATCATTGCGTGATCATAGCATAGGTCAGGCCTTAGCCATCTCAGGAGTTGATTATACATCTCCATCAGGTGTGATTCCATGCAGCTCATTACAGTCAGGATCATAGTACCATCCACTGTAACTGGTGTGGGAAAAGGCAGGCTCAGAGTCTCTCCAGTCACTGATCCCGAGAGCACCGTTGAATCCTGACAAAGCCTAAGTCTAGCCAGCCATTGCTGTAGAAACATCCATTTAAACACATTTTGTAAGTTATATATATATATATATATAACTTGAAAAGACATCCACATTTTATTTCACTGAAAATACTCATTTGGGAGTTCTTGAAAAATAGATGCACAAAAAAGATTCAAAAATGCCCTTGTGGTATGAATGTGCATCCTTTGAGTATATGCCCAAGAGTGGTATTGCTGGGTCCCAGTTTTCTGAGAAACCACATACTGATTTCCAAGTTTGTACTTTCACCAACAATGGAGGAGTGTTCCCCTTACTCCACATCCTCTCCAGCATAAGCTATCATCGGTGTTTCTGATCATAGCCATTCTGACTGGTGTAAGATGGTATCTCAGAGTCACTTTGATTTGCATTTTCCTGATCGCTAAAGATGTTGAGCAATTCCTTAAGTGTCTTTGGGCCATTTGCAATTCTTATGTTGAGAATTCTCTGTTTAAGTCTGTACCCCAAGTTTTGCTTGGATTATTTGGTAATTTGGTATCAGGTTTTTTGAGTTCTTTATATATTTTGGAGATCAGTCCACTATCCAATGTAGGGTTGGTGAATATCTTTTCACATTCAGTAGGCTGCCCGTTTTGTCTTAGTAACTGTGTCCTTTGCCTTACAGAAGATTCTCTGTTTCAGAAGTTCCCATTTATTAATTGTTCTTCTCAGTGTCTGTTATACTGGTGTTATATTTAGGAAGTGGTCTCCTATGCCCATGCTTTCAAGGCTAGTTCCCACTTTCTTTTCAATGAGGTTCAGTGTAGCTGGATTTATATTGAGGTCTTTGATCCATTTGTGCTTAAGTTTTGTGCATTGGGATAGATATTGATTTATTTGCATTCTTTTACATGTTGACATCCAGTTATGCCAGCACCATTTGTTAAAGATGCTTTTTTTATTTCAATGTAAAATTTTAACTTCTTTGTCAAAAATCAGGTGTTTATAGGTGTATGGGTCCATATCGGGGTCTTTGATTTGATTCCATTGGTCCACCTGCCTGTTTGTTTTGTTTTGTTTTGGTTTTTGGTTTTTTGAGACAGGGTTTCTCTGTAGTTTTGGAGCCTATCCTGGAACTAGCTCTTGTAGTTTGGGCTGGCCTCAAACTCACAGAGATCCACCTGCCTCTGCCTCCTGAGTGAGTGCTAAGATTAAAGGCGTGCGCCACCACCGCTGGCCCCACCTGTCTGTTTCTAAGTCAATACCAAGCATCTGCCCAACTGTTTTCATAGGAACATTATTTGTAACAGCCAGAACCTGGAAATAACCTAGATGCCCCTCAACTGAAGAATGGGCAAAGAATATTTGATACATTTACCCTTGCTGTTCTTGTAGATCTGGATTCAGTCCCCAGCACCTAAAAGGGAGGGGAAGCTCTTACATAGTTGTAACTCCAGTCAATGGGATCCAATACCCTCTTCTTGTTTCCTTGGGCACCTATGTCCATCTGGTGCACATACATACAAATGAGTACACTACACACATATACATAAAATAATAAAAACAAATCTTTTTAAAGCAGCAAATTATACATATATATATCCAAATCATAGATACACATTGCATTTCAATATAAATCCACATTAGAATATTCAAATTATATTGGATAGATTATAGGTATAGATTCAAATGTGTGTATGCTTGCAAAGCAGCCACATAGGAATCTATAAATTCATCAGCTATCAGCAACCATTAGCTTTGTATCTGGGGGTTCTGCTTTTAAAAGGAACCACACTCTAGAAATCTCTAATCTAGGTTCGTGTTCCACAGAAGATTGATTTATGAGAGGTGTGTTCAGAATGTCCATGAAGAGTGACTTTGCGTAGGAGCAGGATGTTCCAGGGCTGGTACAGCAGGCCATGCCTCCACGCTGCAGAGGACAGTAAGCCAGCATGGACAGATGGATGCCCGACCAGACAGGAGGACCCTGTAGGGAGACACCTTAGCCTGTCTTGAGACCCTAGCTTCTTCCACTTCACCAGCAATCCTAGCTGTGTTTCCTAAGATGGTCAAGTTTGACAGCTGTCTGCCAACTGACCGAAGGTTTTCATGTGTGAAAGAACCGATACATCGTTGAAATAGGTACTGAACAATTTAACCTGAGTTAGCAAATACTGCGAAAACATCCCAAATAAGAACATAACTGTTTCTATTAATCTGGTTGTGATTCACGGCAAGCGCTTTAGAGGGGAGTTTCTGCATGACTAATTCTCTATTCTCTGAAGGCGATATCCTCAGCAGAAAAGTGTTCCAAGCATTGAAATTCTGATGATGGACACTGACCCCAGGTTACCTTAAAAATGTGCTTTTTGCCTCGGGGTGGGAGGCAATATCCCTACTCAGTTCTAGAATTTTCCTGTTCTTTGTCAAGTTCAGGGGTTTTCAGAGCTTCATCTTTATTGAAAACATATGTGAGTAAAAAGCACACGTAATAGATGCCCGAGCCAGTGTGTTTAGACCTTAAGGACTGGATTGGGTTTGAGCCGCTCAGCTGTTTCTGTGGATTGTAAAAAATTACGCCTAGCTAATCCTTTTCACTTAGTCCCGCCTACTCCAAAGGGTTATTAAATGGTTATTTGGACAATATGCGAGGGCAGGAAGGAGCTGGGAACAGTAAAGCAGAGAGCCCTGCTCATATTTTCTCTGGGGCCGTGACCGAGAGGTAACCAGCAACCAGGGCCATTCTGAGAGGAGGCAGATGCATAGACAGGTCTGTGGCTGTGTTCAGTTTCCACATCAAAGCCTCCAGGGTTACCCTTGCTGAGAAGCCATTCAGCTTGTAAGAGAGAAAACTCATCTAAGTCAGTTGAAATAAGAAAGGAATTTGTCTTATTTGACTAAAAATCCTAGAAATTGTGTCAGAGAGTTTTTTTCTTAAACTGACGGTTATAGTTACATTTCTTTATGTGTCTCTCTACCTGTCTGTGTCAGCTGTCTTCATACATCCCATCCCTTTAGAAAAGGGAGAGACGACAGGTGTCCCCCGTCCCCAGCTACTCTCTGGAAGAGGAGGAAACTTTATGCAGTTGGAACATTGCGATTCAAAACACACAATCGTCCTGAATTTGAGCCCAGGTGTCAGAGGCAGCCAGCCCTTCAGGGCAGGATAGTCTGCAGGACGGAGCATGCCTGCTGTAAGTTCAGACTCATGAGCGCAGTGAAGCTGCCTGATGCAGTGTGGATAAGTTCTGTCGGTAGCTCCTCACTTCGTTACCTGTCCTGTCTTTAGCTCATTCTTGGTTATTGTATGGTCAGAAATGCTTTACTGTTGCAAAATTTTTTATGATCCCAACATTCAGTCATGTGACCCCACATGCATGTTTCCGTACTATTTAAGAATCTGGGAGATGAAGGGCTTGATCCACTTACCTTATCTGAAATGCGGCTTCCATGTTTCATTAGACTTCATATATGAGTGTGCTCCAGGTTAACCCATGTTAGGGCTTAGTCCGCAACTTAGCACTGTTGAAAGTCAGTGGAGTCTTTAAGAAATTGTGACCAATAGGAAGCCTTTAGATCGTTTGTAGTGTCTCTTTACAGAGTATTGTGGAAACCTGGTCTTGTTCTCCCCGTGGCTTCTTGGACATAAGGTGAGGTGCATTTTCTTGACTGTGTTCTCCAACCATGATGTTCTGACTTCCTATGGTACCAAAAGCAAGGGAGCCAATTCACCATAGACTCTCACACCCAAACTGAGTCAAGACAACCAACCTTCTTTTCTTTATGAGTTGACTTTCTTGGGTTATTAATTATAGTCACTGGAAGAAGAGAGAGACAGAAATAACTAAAGATGGTATTTGAATACATAGCTCTTAAAATAAGAGAAAGGTCTCAATCTTTAACTTTTCTTCTTATAAGTTGCCAAAAGTGGGAAAATAATAGAGCTTTCAGCTCCTCTTTGACTCAAACCCATACAGAAGTTGACACAGAGCAGATATGGAACTCAGGTAAGTGTGTGTGTGTGTGTGTGTGTGTGTGTGTGTGTGTGTAATTTCAGTAGAAGGGAAGATTTGTTTGCGACACACGTTTTTCTGGAGCCACCAGAGCTGGTAGCAACCAAGCCCCTGTAAGAATTCCAGGACCCAGCCTGGAACACAATGCTGTCCTTTCCAGGTCCTGCACTGCTGTTCAGAAGAGCAAATGCTGGTCAGGCCCTCACGGATGTCCCTTGCATGTCTTAGATGTCAGTCACAGTGCTGCCTGGGCCTGGTGCCTTCCCAAAAAGGAAGTATGAGTACACACATGTGGAAGACAATCCTTCTTGTCACCTCAGCCACATGCAGCAATCGCAAGGTTGCAAGCTCCTCATGCTACTCACACACACTTAAGTAACTCTCAGCCCAACGACCACCATAAACAGGTGCAATGCACTAAAGTAAAACAGAACCCTGTATTCTCCCGACTTCTCCTTAGCTGCCCCTTTTCTAAACCTTTGTGTGCGACTGTCCCCGAGTACATGAGACCCTGCATTGGGTGGCCCACGGGAACTCTTTGCTGTCTAATCTGGGGGTGAAATATGGTGGGTTTAGGTCCCACATCTGCAGTCTCATCTGAATCCGAAAGTCTCCCAGCTGCATCTCGTAGTGTTCAGTGCTAAGATATTACATGGATTCTGTCTCTGCCGACGTATAGTTAAACCTTCAGTGACCATCCTTCTGGGGAAATACAAATGTGGAGTCACTGAGTTGGCTCAGTGGGTAGAGGCACCTGTTGCTGAGTCCGAGTTCAATCCTTGGGACCCACAGAATAGGAGAGAATTGCATTCTGAAAGTTGTCTTCTGACTTCTCATATCCACCTAAAGACACACAAAAATAAACAAACAAATACATGCAGGAAATGTACTTTTTTTTTAAAAAAAGACTAAAATGCAGGTGCCTGTGTACAGATGCAATTTTTATGAACTTTATAATCATCATAAAGGATAGTTAATTCACATTGTCCTCATCATAAACCATGTGTTGTGCTGCTTTCCTTCCAGAAGAGTCTAGTTCACTTACTCTGAGCCCTTGTATCTCTAGCTCATCTAAAACGGAAAGCGTGAGCTCAGGTTACCCTCAGTGTGAACATTCTTAGATATTATTTTTGCTTATGTGAACCAAAAAGAAAGCAAACCCACCAACACAGACACCAGGAATCCATTTACGATGCCCCCTGGTAAATTAGATAACATTTTTCCAATAGTGAGGAATATTTCCCCCTAACATTTTATAAAATTCTCAATGTAGTAACTACAGATTGGTGTGTCTTAGATTCACTCTGAATTAAAGCCTTTTTCTCCATACCCACTTGCTTGAGTGGCAGACAGCAAACAAAATTATAAACCCAGTTTGTGCTTTTGGCATTGGACAATTCTCACGATGTTTAAGTGCCAAGGTTGGTGGATGGCAGCCATTGGCTCTAGGCCACTGATTTGATGTCAGGGAAGATAGGGTTGGATAAGGAAGACTGTCAGTGAAGCTCGCAATTCTATCATGTTTCAGCCACACAGCTCAAACGATGCCAATGCACACACGTATGGGTTTGAGAATCTAGCCCACTTGATAGAGTGCTTACCTAGTGCACACAAGATCCTAGCTTCACACTTCAGAGCAGCATAGACGCAGACATGCTGGCGCATGCTTGTAATGCAATAGAGACAGGAGGGCCAGAAGTTCAAGGTCATTCTCAGGTATATAGTAAGTTCCCGACAAGTCTGGGCTTTATGAATTACTGCCATATGAAAAAAATAAAGGAGCATGTGTATATGCGTGTATGCGCACACGAACACACGTGCGCGCGCACACACACACACATACACACACACACTAATGGGGAAGAAAGGAAGAGACAGAGACACAGAGGGAGGTAGTCATTCAGGATGGGTGAATTTTGAGTATTTATATTTTTAAGATTATTTAATCATTAAGCCTAAGTGTTTACTTTTTAATGACGCCTGTGTCTCACAGCCAGCTCAGAAAACTCAGCCATCTGCAGTCAAAAGCCCAGCACACCACTGAGGTCTGTATGCACCCATGCCCTTAGAGTTGGGGACTCATTTCTTAACTTTTAAATGTCCGTTCTTATTTATAGGGTTCAAATTTTAAGCACGATTTATCATTTCTTGAGCCGTTCTTTAATTCCTGTAACAATTATTAAACACAGTGAAGTGTGGTGGCTGACAAATTATTTTTTGGTAAGTCCTGCAGTATTCGTAACATCGGTGACAAACACAACGTGAGAAGTGGCTAGGGCAGCAGCAGAGTCCTGGGCCACCTGTTGGCTCCCTTGTCTTCTCCCGCAAGCCATTGGGTTCCCCTCTCTCTAGGCAGGATCCTAGGCCAGCGTAGGGCCCAGCCCAGGGCTTGTCCTATGATGGGTGTTGAGCACACACTGTTGTGTAACTGATGCCAAGAGGGGCAATTTCTAGTACTTCCCATTGACACTCTCCAGTTGGTTTTGACTGCCTCTGGTCGAGCCTTCTCACTTGTACAGATGTGTTTGGGGAACCATTTGGTTTGCAGGCTCTGCCTGCCAGGTTTCAGTTGCCGAAGGTCCCTGGGACTAGTCCAGCCCTCCTGTTTATGATTCCCACTCTGCTGACTTTGGCTTGCCTGCGTGGAATCCACACCCAGCTGGAAAGTCGATTGGATGAAGCAGGGCCTCTCCCGTCCTGTCAACTTTGACCTCAAAGAGTGTGTCCTGGCACCAGGCATTCATTTCCATTTTAGAACTCCAATTTGAGACATTCTGCCGTTTCTGCTGGATAATTTACAGAGCTTATAAGCTCGGATAGGTATTTCAGTGGGGTACTTTGTAGTCCCGGAAACACAAATTAACCAGGAATGTCATGTGCTTAACCTAAGATAGGGAGCTGTTTTCTCTGATTCATGCCGAGGAGTGGGGAGCCCTTCAGGAGACACTGAAATACCCCCGACAGATTGCATACACGTGGGCTGTCATCTAAATGATAGTCTCTGGACGCAGCCTGCCTATTTGGAGAGGATCCATGTTGCTAGTTAAATGCCACTTACCTACCTTGAGAAACATTCAAACTGCAATATTTAAGAATAGTGTTCTTTCAGAACCTAAGTCTTTTGGTCTAGTGACTCGGCATTGGTGAGACAGCTTAGAAAATAAAGAATAGCAGTCACCAGGGTCAGGGACATGTGTGGCCATTCCCAGAGAACCTGAGGTAGGCATCGGCACCGTGACCTACACAAAATGTAAATCAGGCTCAATAAGATAAAAAGCACATACGTCGCCCTTACTCACACACTGAATGTGCATGCTAAACCGGTATTTCATACAATGGGAGAATCTAAAACGAGTAAAATTTCCAGAGAGCAGTCAAATGAAACAACAGCTAATTTGTTTTGCAACAATTGAAAACATTACTTTTTAAATAAAAATACAAATACTTGTGTATGAAACCATAAATACTTAAACGAGGCTACAGATATTATTATGCAAGAATGTTCTGGACATTAGATTCTGTGGACTCTACACAATCATGGACTTCATTTACAATGGACCGTGAAAATATGTTAATAAATTTCTTGAGAACTAGACAACAATAATTTATAAAAAAACAATGTGCACCCTTCTGTGTGCAGAAAAGCTTTTCCAATATTAAAACGTGGACATTAATACAGAGACAACACTGAGTGTCACTGAAATATCAGAGTC
The DNA here is from genome assembly GCF_000317375.1 of Microtus ochrogaster. Taxonomy (NCBI): domain Eukaryota; kingdom Metazoa; phylum Chordata; class Mammalia; order Rodentia; family Cricetidae; genus Microtus; species Microtus ochrogaster. The sequence continues at coordinate 20,955,672 of NC_022023.1, forward strand.
GCAGAGCTGGTGCACTATTCCTACCCAAGAGCTCTAGCCAAGTACATCAACAGTAGAGCTCCAGGGGTCACATGGGCTTCAGAGGTCACTCATCTGTAGCTTACATTCGGCCATGGGAAGACCCAGGCTCAGCTGAGCCACAGCCGACAGCCCTGGTGCAGGCAGCAGAAGGGTCGGGCTTCCTAAGCCTTGGGACTTGGCAATGTTCCAAGCTTTCCTTTATTGAAGATGAAATACTTTGTGTTCTGGTTCCGGGAAGAGATAGGCGTTCTTGGTCTTTTACACAGATCTCTCCACTCTACCAATGGGACTGATTTTGACCCGCTTGCCCCCAACTCAGAAGTTCTGCCCTGAATGCCGCCGCCGTTGTGACTTTTCAACTGCGTGTATTTTGTTACACCTTGTAAACCCCTAAAACTCTTTCTGGAAACAACGTGATGTGGAGCAGAGGGACACGCTCAGACTTTCTAGAACCATGGCCACTAAAAGGCCACTAACAGATCAGAATGGAAGGTGGTGGGCGAGAAAAGGAATGTCCGCCCCAGGAAACATGTTGATGGTCGATCCAGTTTTCGGCATCTTCTCTCTGTGAGAACCACAGGAGAGTAAGGCCTGGAATTGTTAGAATAGTTACACATGCTTATCAACCCAAATAGAAGTTCTTGAATCTCAATCGCCCCTAATTGTGTTACTAAAAATACTTTTTATGTTACCAAGGACACAGTTCTACCCCCTCTGTTCTAGTTACATTTCTGACTGAGAGCAACTTAGTGGAAGAAAGGGTTTATTTGGTTGATACTTCCAGGTCATTAAGGAACTCAAGGCAGGTATTTTGTGGCAGGGCTGCTCATAATTTCATGAAGTGTTACCTCTGACAAGGGAACTCACTCAAAGTCTATGAAGTACAGCACAGGGGAGCACTGGTTTGCTCTCTGGCCCACGCAGAGATTTATACTTAACTGGCTTTTGACCAGAACCAGCATCACCTGCAAAGGGAATGGTGCCTCCCACAGTGGGCTGCTCCTTCCTTATCAATAGATATAACCAAGATAATCCCACACAGACATACCCATACCCACATACCAATCTGATTTGGATAGTCCCTCAATTCAAATTTCTTTCCCGTGTGACTTTAGACTATATCCAGTTTACAGGTTACACTAACTAGTATATCTTTGCTTGAGTCCCCTAAATTTTCTTTTCATGTGTACTTGCTTCTACACTGATGTCAAATAATGTCCTTTAAACCATTTAGATAGAACCAGTCAGAAACCACCAATCAATCAGATATTTATCTGTGGAAGAAAATTAAGAGAATGCTTCAAGAAGTGATGAAGAACTATGTGAGATAAAGCTTTATTAGCCAGTTAGCAGATAGGACATCAGATAGATAATCTTCCTCATGCGCCCACACACATACTAAACAAATAAACAAAATCTCGAAAGACAGAAGCATTGTTATAATCTGGTCTGTCCCCATTTGCTCCTTTAGCTCACCAGAATGCATGGCTGCTGTGTCTTTGTCAAGGTCTCTGAAAAGTATTGTAAGTAGGATAATTTACATGACTAATTTTATAGGCTTTTTTTGTCCTCCAAGATTTTCTAGAAGTATCTCATTCTCCAAACTCAGGGTGTAAAGACCTATACTCACTTCTTTAACATCTGCCCTAGTGATGGGCCATTTAAAGAAACACAGCTCTGGGTAGGCTTCCCAGCTTCGTTCTAGGAATGGAATGATGCTCCAGGAGAATGCGTCATTCATTCAACTGATCCAATGATTGCAAGCGTTGTCTTTACATGAAAATGCATGCAATCTTATTTCAAGCACCTTTTATAAGTGTTTAAGATTAAGTTGAGTATTTAAGAGTTGTTTATAATCACTCACTGGTAATCATGTTCCCAAGGCTGTGTTTTCTATCTAACCTTCATTGGAGACCATTCAGATCATCCTACATACATATACATACATACATACATACATACCCCAGGTCCATCCACTTTTGTTGTTGTCGCTTTCCTTTTTCTTGATTATTGATGTGTAATAATGTAGCATAATGATTTTAGAAACTATTAAGAAATATTCTAAAATATGAATTCTGGGGATTGAAGAAACCGGTCAGCATTTGGGAGTTTCCACTGCTTTTCTAGAGGATCAAAGTCCAATGCCCAGTGCCTTTACCAGGTAGTTCACAAGATCAGACATCCTCTTCCTGCCTGTGTAGGCACCCATACATATGTGGTACATACACATGCATACACACACACACACACACACAAATGTGTATATGCACACGCACATGAATAAAAGTAAATTAATCAAATATGAATTTTAAGGCTGATACTGTATTTAATGGTTTAAACCTAAAGTGAATATGTAATCATTCTTCATTTTGGATTTTGTATCCTTTGACTTTACTAATAAGAATTTAAAAAATTTTTAATGATGAGTACAAATTTGACACATATTTTAAAACAATTTTAGTTATGTTTTTGATGGCTCTTCTTATAAAATCTCATTTTATTTTTAATTACCTGTATATGTGAGTATGTCTGTGTGTACATGCATATGTTTGTGTGTGTGTGTGTGTGTTCTGGTGGCCATGGAGGCCAGAAGAGGGCTCTGGATCTTTTGTAACTGGAGTTATATGTGCTTGTGAGCTGCCTGACATGAATGTTAGGGACTGAACTCAGCTTTTTTAAGAGTAGCACGCACACAAAACTGTTGAGGCATTTCTCAGTTAGCTCTTCTTACAATGAAAACTACCAGGTTGAGAATTATAAATTTTGTGGAGATTCCTGATATGCATGTCTAAACGACTTTCTGGAAAAGTCATTCTAACTTCTCCTCCCTCAGGAGCTTAGACACAGAGTTGCTGTTGCCTCGTGGATCAGGCATATTTAATCTTTAATTTCTTAGTGAATGTAGCGTATCTCTGTGTCTGAGCTGGTATTTAAATGGTGAAGTCGGGCTTTCATGGGTATAGTCACTGCTTGTATGCCATTCCTGACAGTCATGGATTTGCTCACAACTTTATCTTTGATTTTAGTGAACACCTCTTGCACTGACCATTCCAGAGATTTAAGAAGACAGCGGGAGTGGGTTTCCTGATACAATCTTCAAGTCCATCAGTCCTTTCCTTTCCCCATACTTTGCTGCTTTGAGATACCCCCTCCCTGAGGTGCCCCTCCCACTTGCCATTTCTTTTATTCTTCATTCAGTTCCACATTTTACAAGTGACTATTGAGTGCCGCTACTAAATTTTACCTTACTTTGTGAGGAAGAGCAAGGGCTTGTTTCTTTTCCACAAGTAAATCAGCTGCTCTTCACCCACAAACTTTGTTAAATTATTCACGATAGTAGGATGCACGGTAAGCTAAAGGCATGTACATAAATCCATGCCTTGAAAGAGCCCAGGTTCAGTTTCATATTGCTTCCTGGTTGATCTTTTACAAACTATCATTTGCTAATAACGTTTCGTTACTGTGTTGTTTCCCCTTTAACTCCTGTGGTTTTGTACGGTGTCATTGTGTCTGAGTAACAAATGCATTTTTCTTAGCCTTCTCGTGATGCTTGGCAAGTATCTATCTTCTAAGTTTTTAAAAACCATTATTACTTTTTAGTTTATTTTAGGTGTGTGTATGTGTGTGTGTTGGGCTAGACCCATGGGACAGTGTCAAAGTAGAGTGCTGGTATGAATTCTTTCTCTTCACCACGATGGTCTCAATGGATTAAGTTCAGCTTCTTCTCCGGTTTGGTGGCAGGCACCTTTACCCACTAACTAGCCCTACCAGCCCATCTCTGGGTTCCATTCTTCCAGATGTGCTTGAGAGTGATATTATCAACTTTTCCCCTTCCATCTTTACCCTATCACAAATAGCATTGAAATTTTATTTTATTTAATCTAAAATTAGTTCTGAAACATTAGCATCTATGTACCAGTCATTCTCAGTGACACAGCGCTGTGAACTGTGGTCTTGACCTGTGTCTCATCTGTCCTTCGGGTAGACTCAGTTCCTGCTAAGATATCATTTTGTTGTTCTTACCATTACGAAAAGTGGTTGTTTCTCTAATGCATACAGTTCTTGGTTCATTTTCTTTCTCTCTCTAGCAAAAGAGCATGTAAATCATTTGTAACAACCGATAAATCATTGTCCTTTACAGCATTCACAACCTCAGAGTGCTACGGCCACTTGGTAGTGGCTGAATTTTCCAGAACAAAGGCAATTCAGGTTGTGTTAACAGTGGACGTCCTTTATGAGATAAACGGGTTCAAAACATCTTGGGGAGGACGGCTGAGGATTAGTGTTAAATCAGTACAAACAGCATGGTAGAAATCCCTGTGTACATTACCATATAAAAGCCTCCCAGAAGCTCAGCAAACAAGAGACGTGGGTTCCTGTTAACCTGTCTTTTAACATGCTTCATGTGCTATTGACCAAGCTCTGCTCTGCAGAGAATCTGTGTTTGGCATTTATTCACATTCCAAATAATGTATGTTTTATCACGTAAGAATAATCCTCTTTTTTGTATTTTAAAATGCGCTTTTCCGAAAACAAGAACAGATGTGGATGGGTTCCTATGTTTATTCTCATTTGGGATCCCATTCTGATGCGTTACTGGAGAGGTGAATCTTTGGCTCTTGGGTTCTAAAGAAAGCCACGCTCCATGTTTAAAAGGACAGTGGCTCTGAGACTGTCATTTTGTGAAGAAGCTCATGTTTGCTCTACAGAGACACAGTGGGCTACAGGAAATGGAAAGAGCCATAAAAACTCAGTGGCTGGGCGAGAATGGTTATACTAGCCACCCATAGAATAATAAAGAAAGAGAAAGGGTAGCAGAGAAGGACAGACAATAAGAGAAAGAGGTGGCATGGCTTTGATCAAGATGCATTTTCTACCTGTATGGAAATGTCACAACCAAACCAATTTATTTTTACAATTAATAGACAATCATAAAAATGTCTTTATATCATCTTTTGGTTTTAGGCATGTTGAGATAAATGCACCCTACAAAAATTCAAAAACTCAATAAATTTGACATTTTGAAAGATACATGTGATATTTTTATTTGCAAGTTTTTATAACAAGGTTTATAAAAAAACAAAGATAAGTTCATATTTGTACATATTAACTTTTAAAAGACATTGATTTGAGGCATTTCTAGTTATCAGAACATGAATAGGGGCCTCTCAGCTAGACCACTGCCGCGTCTTCTCCTGGACAGGTTTTAGAGAAAATGTCCACGGAGTGAGAACGCACCCAGCCAGAGCACTCTGCCACACGTCCATAGAGCAAGACATCACAGTCCCTGGTCTCCATCCTATGGTAGTCTCCCTGCCTCCTCTTGAACACCAGCAACATTTTCATAAAGAAGCAGGTTCATTGGTAGGAGCTGGTAACCATTCCTACCCAGAACCCCAAAACTTTCATGTAATAGTTTCTGATCTAGATCCCGTCTGGAACACTGAATTAAAGTGCCATCATTTACACAATTTCAAGACCAGCCCCATCTAGGATGTCCAGGTAAAGGGCTGATAGGAAAGCAGTTAAAGTGAAAGAAGGTGGAGAGCGTGGCCTGAGGTCACTGTGACTGCAGCCTATTCCAATGCTGACTTCTGGCTGTGAGATCACATCGCCATTTTCCCAGGATCACTGTCTGTAGCGTCTCTTCAGACGGGTGGGGAACCAAACAGACTTCTTCAGGCTGACTTGGTTCAAGCAGGTGTGGAAGAAGTCGCAGGAGGGAAGTTTCCTTCTCTGAGCAATTGTAAATTGAGACTGGTAGTTCAGATGGTAGGCCCTCTCCTACACAGGAATTAAATAACTTGGGCAACAGTTCCTCATCAAGGATTCTTAGATGATTTGGGATCTCAGGGGTTTGAGGAAGAAAACCCAAGGTATCCAGCTCACATCGGTGACTGCGCCACCGAGGACAGTGGTGGCGACATCTCAGGCTGCTCTTCAGAACACACCTCATGGCAATGAGGTATCAGGATAGACTGGGTGACAGGCATGGCCATGGGGCTTCGACCACATTGTCTTTCTCCTTGTTTTTAGTACACATCATATGCCATTATCAGGGCCTTTCTCCTGAAAAATGTCCTCTAAAGTCATAGCACTGACTGTGTCCCTGACTCCATCCGTCCGTTCGTCCATCTGTCCGTCCATCCATCCATCCATCCATCCATCCATCCATCCATCCATCCATCCATCCATCCATCCGTGTGCTGCTCGAAAGTGCCTTCTTATTTAACAACCTTGCCAACAAGTGTGTGTGTGTGTGTGCATTTGTTGGTGCTCTTCTAAGCCCAGAAGACTTCATTTCCTCATTTCCTTTCCTTCCATTAAATTAAGTTAACTCCCATAACCCCCTAGATTCTTCGAGAAAATTCTTCCACTTCTAAGATACCTCCTAAATGAAGGAAGAAACCTCCAATAGTCCCAATATGGTCTTATGCTTGTCCTGCGATGGTATTCACCCCCTTTGCAGCTACCTAGTTTCTCATCCGAATTTCCCAAGCAGATTTCAGAGCATGGGGAGGGTGATTAATTGCTTGAGTCTCAGAACTGGTACATAGAAATCCCTCAAGAGTATTTGTTAAATAAGAGCAGTGAAATATGTGCGTGTATTTATTCTTAGATGATGGACACCCTTTTATTTATGGATCACACATTCCTCAGTCGCTGGGTACATCCACATGGCTCCCAAATGTCACTGTGTCTTGCCAGACCTGGGATGTATAATCCACAAATATGGTGTCCTTATGAGATATTGTTAGGCCTCACCTACTTTGAAAATACACAGTGAAACAAAGCAACTGTTTATCTTTTCTTAATCCAAACCTGAAAGCCAGATCCTCTGCTCTCGCTTGAAATCTCAGCAACCTTCCTGCAATGTCTCTTTGCCCTCACGGTGTCTGGGGTCTCGGAAACTTCCCTCTACGGATATTCAGACCTGCATATTACAAGCTAAAGTTGTTACGTTCTCTCGCAGCCTAACGTTGCTACCTCATAGGAGAGAAAGGATGAAACTAGGACCCTCCCCTACACGTAGGGATCTCTCGGGTTTAATGACCGCCCCCCTTCCTGGGGACCGCTTCCACCGTGATCCCACAGAACCTCATCCTCCACGCCGTGTGTACTTCAGCGCTGGCAAAGATGTGTTGAAACTAGGCAGACCTTCAGCAATGTTTAATTTTTGGCAGAATTTATGGTTTTGGCTGGCTGCCCTTGTGAAATGTGTTTAGTTTTAGCTGACAGGCCTGGTCAGCCCCACTGGTCATAGTTAAGCCTGGCTAATTCAGGCAAGGTGAAGGAAATCGCCCCCTTTCCGATTTTCTTTTTTCTTCCTTTTCCTCCTCAGGACAGGCTAATCCCAACAGAATATGTCTGCCTTCCTCCCTGATTCTCCACGATAAACACATCCGCTTCAGGATGAGACTTCAGCTGCAAGGAGTACCTGTAGGGGTGGGTTAAGAGAGGGGATTGCATCTGAAGTCTAACACTGAAAAACAAAAGTCTGTGGCACGCTGTGGGGAAAAGAGGGGCTGTACCAGTTCTTAAGTGTGTAAGACAGTATGTTGCTTCCGAGAGTCAGGCCTGGGCAAGGTTCAGGAGCAATCTAAGCCAGTACCGAAGAGCCCAGGAGAGATTTGGAGAAGGACTGACTGATTTGTGCCTTAGATCCTGGCCCCCGAACTTACTGGGGCACAAGGAGCTTTTGTTTCTTTTTTTTCCTCCTCCAAGAAGGATTAGCAGCGAGTTGTCTTCTGACTGCCCGTTTTATTCAGCCCAGTAGAATGACTGTGCTTTTCCCTCTTCTTGCAACCAGTCTCTACAAACAGGCCAGAATGGGAGAGTGGACCATTCCCAAACGAGGACTGCGAGCCAACCAATATGAGCTCAGAAAGGGCCCCAGGGTGTAGGACGGTGCAGCGGTGGGGTCAGAAATGCAGTTTGCCCTGGGAGTTGAGAGCGGCCCTACAGAAACCATCGGAAAGCCGTCCACCCACAGAGCATATAAATATCTTACAAGCTTCGAAAAGAAGGGACCTTCTACCCAGCTAGCTAGTGATAACCACTCAAGGGTGTTTGTGATGTACACACATCCCTCCATATTTTTTTAATGAAAATTAGTGGGCTCTGTATAATATCACGACAACTGAAGTTCATCAGATACGAGACTTGGTTTACATATCTTTATATTGCTCATTGCTAAAGAGTGGTATGTTCAAATTTTCTCATTTAGCCTGATTTATAGCAGTCACTCAGTGTATGTGTAATCTATATCTATCTATATATGCGTGTGCGTGCACTGGATAGGTGTGTATATGTACATGTATATATGTTATATTTACTGAATTTATTTATCAAATGTATGTTCTCTATTAAAACTTAAAGTTAGAAAATTTGGTTTATTTCACAAGTCTAATAAGGCTCCATTTTGTGTTTTTTTTTTTTCTCTTTATGGTTCAGAGCTGGAAAGGAATATTACTAAGGGATAATTTTGAGTGCAGAAATCCCCATGGCCATCAAATACAGAAGGCCAAACTGGGCCATAATTTCAACAGGGCTTGGCAGACGAGCCCTGCTCAGTGACAAACAAGGCTGCCTATTGAGAAAGACCTCTACCTGCATTCATTATATTTCTCCACCGTTGGCCCTGGCTCAATTTGGGCCCCAACACTTGCTCACATGTACTGAGCCAATGATGTTAGTGAAGGAAGGACAGCACCCCAGACCTTTAGGGAGTTTGCCTCCCCTAGCCCAAGATTGGGGAAGAATATGAAATTCAACAGGTCTTTCATAACAGCCCCATTGGTTCCTCCTGGCTTGGATAGGGCCCTGGTGCTGGCAGGTACTTCAGGCCGATTTTCCAGCAACAGTGTGGCTCCTTTGCTTCCTTCAGCAGGTCTTCAGCTGGCTCTGTTAGTTCGTCGACTTCAGACTTTGAATTGGCACAAATGCATTGTGCAGATGGAGCAGTCACATTGACCGGCCTGGAACTAATTAAAACCTGGAATATTTTAGATCAGTAGGCGAACATGGGGCCAGATTTGTAGGGATAGTGGGAGGGAGCAGAAAGAGCAAACTGACCGTGGCTAGGCTCAAATTCAGGTGATGCCTGACCTTAAGTAGCCCCAACTGCTTAAGGCTTGGACGTGTCCAGGAATGTGATAGTCCCTAGACACCTGACGGGTACTGAACCATCTCAGTGGTTTAGGAGATATTAGTCGTTAATTTTGCCCTGGTGGCACCATATTTTATGAAGAAGAACAAACTCACCAAGCTTGTTGGCTTCAGGGCAAAGACACATTCAAGCGAGAGAAGACCTGTGAAAGGCATTTAGAGTGGGGGACAATTACTGTCTGGTTGAATGTCAGAGCTGAGTTTCAAGGACTAGACTCCCATATGGCTACACACAGGCTTACCAACCTTCGTCCATGATGGAAACAGGGTATAATTGTCCCCTGGCTTTCTTTTGAGACAGGTCCTACCTCCCCGTGGCTCCTCCTTTCTGTAGCTTCCTGCTGGCTCTTGCTTGGAATAGTGTCTTCTCTTGCTAAGGAATTAACTATTGTTTCATCTCAAGTTTTGGAAACTCTGGATCTGTTTTTAGCCCTTGCAATCTTAGATCAGGGCCAATAGTTGTAACTTCAAAGAAATTCTGTTTTTTTTTTTTTTTTGGTGTTTTGCTTTTATTTTTGTTTTCAATTAATTTTCTTTGACTTATACTTCCTTATCCTGTCTTGGGCTAAATAACATAAAATATTGTCAGTCACTACCCATCATTAATGTTATTGTTCAGTCAGAACCCCTTTCATCTTACAGTAACAAACTCTGTATCTATTAACACACTATAATTGATTAATTATATTACTATATTAATCCATGTTGTTTCTTCCTGTAAGACTGATGATTATTCTTTACTATTTATCTTTATGAACTTCTTTGTTCTAGATACTTCATACACAGCTCTCAGCCTTAGTGTCTTAGCATTATATCTTCAAGGTCCATCTGAATTGTACTATGCATCAGAATTTGTTCTATCCTTTTGGAGCAGGATACTTGTATGCCAGGCTTTATCTATCCATTCATCCATCAATAATTTGCTTCCATCTTTAGCATTTTAAATGAAGTTGTTACAGACATAAGCATGCAAGTATAACTTCCAGAGTGCAATTCTGTTGTCTATTTGAGGAATCAGAGGTGCAAAAACATCTATCAGTTGTCTTTGGGTCATGTGACAGCTAAGTGATGGAACTAGGATGTAGACGTAAAGGACCGTGACTTCCCAGCTCTGTTGTGTCCAGCTTGTCTAAAGGGCGGGCATCTGTTCTGAGGGATGGGCTGTTTATTGTGGAGATGAAACATGAGCTAAGCATTAATGCTTACCCTCATTAAATACTCATCATCCTGTCAATAAACTCTCCAAATTGGAACTAACATGATAAATTATCTATTACTTTTAATATCTCAGTTACAAAAACACAGTATGTTTTTTTTAATCTAGTAATTTAATGCTTCCCTAATTGTAAGTCACTGTACTGAGTGCATAAACACACTGATTCTAACCACAGGTAATCCAGTGCTTCAGCCAAGTTAGTCCCCTATCTACTCAATCACTGATAGTATCTGTCTATCGCTAATATGTAGGTCCTTCGTATGTTTAATCCTACAACACATAAAAATACTACCATTAGCAGGCAAGGAATCTTAACTCTAAAATGAGGTATTGGGAGTTTAGTCTTGCCACTGCTCCCAGGTTTTTTCACTGTTCTCATGGCCTGAGCAATGCTTGCTTACCTTGGGGCCTGAGACTGATCTTCAGTGAATTAGATACAAGCAAGATATGCAAACAAATACTGTTATGGATTTTTAATTAGGTGGATTTGGGAAAGGTATGGTATGATCACTAAGCATGAACACTTTGTCATTTGCCTGTGAATGACCGAAGCTTGTGGAACAGATTCACGAGTGAGATTTGAGAAAGACCACATTTATTTTGTAATGCATACCAAGGTGGCATTTATACCAACGTACTCTCCATGTGCTAGCACCTACATCTAACACTGGCTTTAATGGCAATCAAACCTGGAGCCCTTGTTCAGCAATTCTGTGCACAGGGATGCCTGGCTCCCTTTCAACATGTTTCCTATGTCTCACTCCCCAACTCAACTCTTCATCCTGGAAAGTCTGTGTCTCATTCCAGCTCTCTGCTGTGATTTATTTTTGGTGGCGAAGGCAAGAATTAGTCATCCCTCCTCTTCTGTTGGAGTCTAATGGGCGCATTGTGAATGGTAGTAAAGATGGTAGTTTATCAGGCTGCTGACTTGCAGGGTTCACGGCATGAGCGTCCTTCCTCCTCTGAATTTTCTTGCTCCTGTGAGTCACTCTACGAATAACAGAGTAATAACGAAGAGGTGAGGTTCGGTGTCAGACAGTAGACTTCCTTGTACTCAGTACTCAGTCTTGCAATAATTTCATATTATGAAAGGAGAGATGATGTCACTCCCTGGGCAGTGGAAAACAAAGGAGGGCACATAGAAATGACCGGGACCACCCAAAGACCTGTCAGTCAATACTACTGACAATGAGAACGAAAGCATTCTTCTTCTTGGTCATTAAGTATGACTGAGATCAGCGGTATTGACCTCGGGGTAAGAGGTTCCTTAGGATTTAATGAGTGGCTAGGACACTGATGAACCTTTAGTCAAACCGGTTATTAACTGCTTGGAAGTGGCTGACCCCGGAAACAGTTGCTGCCACGACACATACAAAGCTGGGTCTGACTGGGACAATCTGCTTTTGTAAGTCAGCCTCAATGCTTGGTGACCTTATTGGTGTTGCATACCATTCCCAGTGGACACCATTCGGTCAAGACTCAATTCTAAGAATAAGTTCTTGCACTAAAAGTGGACAATACTCGCCGGTTTGACAGAATAGCCCACTGTATGCTTTAGTTGCCTTTGATGATTATGGGTAGAACTGATACAGGATGATTACAATGGCCGGCGCTGGCTATCAGAAATATTGGCTGAGCCATGGAAGTTCTGTAGAACTCATGTGTAACCACATTTAGAGAGGTGGTTGGGTTTCAGCAATGCATCTTACTTAACAAAAGGTAGAGAGACAGAAATAGATATGCAATGTTTTCTTTCCAACATGCTCTCCAAACAGCTATGTTTTTCCTTGGTTTGTTGGGCATAGCCTTCCCAGCCCCTGCTGTAGTTCACACTTGCAATGCATCTCAGTTCCCATCAGCAACATGCCCAGCGTTCGACAGCCACAGTAGGTAATCATTACCACTTAACATAGTGTGGGCATGGAAAAGTGGGTAGCTTTCGGCAATGTATTCGAATGTTCAAAGGGGTTGCATTCTGAAGTAATAAGGGCCATTTCTCATGATTCTCAGCAAAGAGTTAATGTGTAGAGAGATGTTAAACAAAGCCTAGTGGGAAAGAGGTGGGTGTAAGACCAGGGATCACTTAGATTCCCGATGAGGAACAAGGAGTTCTCTCTATCAACAAATAACACAGATTCACAGAGTAAGTGGCAGGCTCTGGAGCAGCAAGCATAATAGAAAAATGGGGAGGCAAGGGCATAGGTTAGCCAAGGCAGAAGGTTAGACCATAGCCAAAGAATGAAACTTTAGCAACAATAACAAAACAATTGAAAGATAAGCTACATATTCACAAGCACGGGAATGATTCTGGATGTTGGTTTTGCTGTGGTTTTGGGTATTTGGTTTGTCTTTGGCCTTTTTTGTCACTCAGCAAATGTTTAATATATCTTTTCTGAATGAGAGAATTGCACACTGCTTCCTGGCAGGTGAGCGTGCTGTAAGAACCAGAGAAGCCCAACCAGTCACAAATGAAGTGCACTGTTACAACAAGAGGGGTCACTCTGACCCAGGAAGGAAAGGATAGTCATATTCATGATATAAATGGAAGAACAGAAAGGAAACAAAGAAAAGGAGATTAGAAACAAGCGAGATGGGTACGTGAATAAGTACTCTTCCCTTGTCAGCCTGGGAACCTAAATTCTACCCATGAAGCTTACTGTGGAAGGAGAGAACCAACCCCAAAACATGTCCTCTGGCCTCTGCACACCTGCTATGGCAAGCATGCTGCATGCCCCACAAACACACACACACACACACACACACACACACACACACACACTACAAAAAGAGAAGCAATCAGAGAACTGTAATAGACAAGAGCA